>NC_134487.1:31915327-32091640 GCF_040206685.1 Ascaphus truei
AGTCAGACTCCTATGCACATGCTTCTGTCTCTGATCCGGATCTGTACCTGTACCTGTACCAGTCCTGTATTTGATTCTGTTCATAGTAAAGGCCCTTACTGGTAATCTGGCTTGTCCCTGTTTGTTCCCTGGTCTCAGTCCCTGCTCCCCCCGGTCTCAGTCCCTGCTCCCAGACCTGTTCCTGCTCCCCTGTCCTGTTCCAGTCTCCTCGTTGCCGACCTCTGCTTGCTACCTGACTACGCTATCTGCCGCCTGCCTCGGACCCCTGCTTGTCACCCGACTACGCTATCTGCCGCCTGCCTCGGACCTCTGATTGTGACCCCTACTACGCTTCTGCTGTTCCGGCCACCGAGATCCTACCCGCCACAGGAGTCTCCCGTGACAATAGGTGCTGTTCTCATTGGCTGGTTTGTAATGCCCACCCTCCTTACCTCAGCCTCCCTGGCACACCCCCAGCCCGGATTGGCCGACACAGACAAGCCCTCGTGCTGTGCATGGACCAACACACAGCATCTAAACTGTGATTGATTGCTGCCCCCTTTTTCATGATTTCTTATGGAGGCGGGAAACCTAGAAAAGGTGCAAATTACAGTATCTCGGTTCCATAGATCTTGCTGAGGCTAGTGTGTTGATAGACTAAGTGATGTACTCTGATGGTGCCAGAGATGCCTGAAATAGAGGCTGCCTGGTATTACGAGTGGCAGATTTAAAGTTGTTCTCTTGCGACTTGCATCCAGCGCTACCTGGAGTTTCCAATCCCCCATAGGAGTGAAAGCTGCACCGGGTAAGCAATTTCGGTGGCGCCGGGCATCTAGGACTGGTAGGATCCCCCCTGCATCCCCTTTTGGAGTGTGTATAGCTCTGTTGGTGATATTGTGTTGTCTGCTGGCTCCGGTCAGACTAAATATAAGTTTATTTGATCTCTGTGTCCTGTCTGGTGCTTGATCTCGTTAAAAAGTCCTGGTCTTCCGTGACGTGTGTCTTTCAACTAAATACTACACCCAGCTATCGGGGCCTCCAACAGGGAGGAATATCTGGGACAATTGTTCCAGGCCTTGTTTCTTCACCAGGCTCTCCGTCCCTCACCACCTGGACCGACTATAGCCAGCAACACATCCCTCCCCAATCTACCTTTGTTTAGTTCCCTGGGACCAGGAATAGGGATGGGTGAAACTGTCAAAATCCATTCCACGGATCATTTTAACAAAATCCGCCCTGCACACTAAAATCCCCATGCGGATTGCATACTTACAAATTCGTGTGGATTCATTCAAATTCGTCATTGCATACGATCCAGATGGATTTTTAAGAATCCGTTTTACAGAGAGCGAGAGAGCGAGACAGACATCTACCTTTCTAATTTAATAAGTGTCACCAGTGGTATATATCCCCTCAAATGTTCCTCCAAATTAGGGAAACATGCCTGTGCTGAAAAAGGAGCAGACCTGGAGGTACCTGGTTGGGAGATATGCTATGCAAAAGAATATTTAAATTAGTTCCATCTCACACTTCCTGAAAGGATTACCATACCAACTATATAAAGTTGGTAATAAGCCTAAGGTAACAACCTAATGATTGTGTAATGTTGTCAGACCCAACAGGACTAGGACCCCCAACCACAGCTGTAGCTGTGTGAGCTAAACCAGCTGATGGGTAGTATTACTGTCACGTCCTACTTCTCAGCTGCTCACACATGTGCAGCTGCTAATCTAGCTAATAGCATATCTCACAGGTATCCTAGGTGTGCTCCACAAGGAACATTCGACTATCAACCAGCAAGTGGACGTGATCCTGGGGTACGTCCTTTTGTATTTATTTTTTATAGCAGAGAAAGGTTTACATGTAGTACCTGTTGTGTGCTAAATATATAACACAAATGGGAGAGAATAAGATGAAAAACACAAACAATACATAAACGAATACAAATCCTTGTAGCCTTCAACAAATCTATATCCAGTTATATCTGATTTTGTTTGTGAAAACTGTGGATTCAGAATCGCAGAAGTTAAATCTTGAACAGTCTTCATTTTTTATGACCAGACTTAAATATCCAGGCCCACTTGCGTACAGTAGCTGTCAAAAATGTTTGTGTCTTTCTCTTCCTGATTCACAAACTGTAATGTACTTACATGTGAAATCCTTCAGTATTTATCTGATTTTGAGAAATGTTGTATTCATATGGCTGTGTCCTGTAACTGTAGGGGTGGCATTTGTGCCCCTTCCCCAATCACATGAAATAAGGCTTTGGTCCCGCTGCGTCCGGCGGCGCGTGCGGCCGCGTGCGTGTGCGCCACCAGCCTCTTACTCAATCTGTTGGTCCCCGCTGCCTCCTCCCTCTGTGGCTCACTACGTGCTGTGACGCGTCAGCCAGCAACTGCTACCAGAAGGTGGTGTTCTGAAGGGTTGACGCGTCACGTGGTGCGCGTATGAGTCAATGAGGAGGTAAGGAGGGGAGCAGGGAAGGAGGGAGGCGGCCTGTTGAGCTGTGTGTGTGTCATGGCTTGTTTTTTTTTTTTTACTACTTTTGGCCGGCTCAGTTTCATGAGGGAGGAGGAGGCGGAGGAGGGAGGAGGCGAAGGAGGGAGGAGGCAAAGGAGGTAGGAGGAGGGAGGAGGAGGGAGGAGGAGGAAGGAGGAGGGAGTGAATGCTGAATGCTGAGCTCCGTGTGTTGTGTTTTTTTTTATTTTGAGCCGGCCAATCAGAGAGGCACTTCACTGAGCAGGAACTAGTCTGGGTGCGTGTGTTGTTTCACTCGCCCCTCTGCAGACCCACTGCCTTTGCAAACACCCTGTGTTAATGCCTGAATTGTTTGGGAAGGAAAGTGTTTGTGCAAAGATTTCTGGTATGAGGCTCAGGGGGGAAAACAAACATATATTCGTTTGGCCGGTGTCCGTCATGGCTGCGCCCCCTCGCCCCATTTTGGCCACGCCCCCCCCCCCCCCCGCACGCAAAAAAGCTCACTATGGACCGGAGATAGCATGAAGTGCCTCTCAACGCGCTACCTGTATGCAGTGCGGGCGCGCTGTCTGAGGCAGTGGGGCCTAAGGCAACAGCTCCACTCCTCACTTTCCGAATATCACTTCAGCATTCTTCACCCTCCCCTCCTTTATTTTTAACAACCTCTAATCCTAGTTTGTACCCCTTTTTCAGCTCCAAACCATATGTACCCCTAGGCCACAGGTCTGAGAGTGCTGGGAATGACAGAAGCTTGGGTTTAATCATAGCAGAGAAAAGCAATCCGAGGTCATAGGCAGGCCACAGTATAACTTAAGGGGTTAAGGAAAGAACAAAGTGCAGAGCAATCTGAGGTCATACACAGGGTAATCAAAATAGCAGGCAAGGTTCTTGAGGTGTTAATCAAGGCAAAGTTCAGAGCAGATTTGAGGTCATACACAATTTAGCAATATGCTTAGCTGTGCAGGAGACCAGTACAGGAGCATGGTCCAAACACACGGAGTTGCAATGCCAGGAACTGAGACACTTTCTGGACTTTAAATGTGAAGAAATTCAGTGTATCCCCTCCACACTCACAGACAACTAGCCAACACAAGCGTAGTATCAAAATCTTTTAGTAGCTTTAAGAGCAGACTTACAGTGGCACAACGTCTCAGAGGTAACCCCTTCGTCAGAAAAGATATATCATATATTGAGCCTGATGAAGGGGTTAGACCCGAGACATTGTGTCGCTGTGTCTGCTATTAAATCTACTAAAAGATTTTGATACTACTCTTGTGTTGGCAAGTTGTCTGTGATTGTGAAGGGGATACATTACATTTCTTTGATGTTATATGGAGCAGCAGGTCACTGTTTTTCCTCCCCTTTGCACCACATGATGAGAGCGGATATCTGAAGACGAATCTGATGAGTGCAGATTGTGCCTGAAATACGTGGGTTTGTGATGGATTTTAAATAGGGATAACCAGGAAGTGGTGAGTCCCGAGTTGCAATATATCTGGAAGTTGCTCTTAAACCTGTCTCAAGCCTGGTGGACACTAGTAGTATTGCATTCATGTGCTCAGAACAAAGTTCTTGCCAGGTGCCGATGAACAGGTCTATTTTCATCCCAAATCGCTCTATTCTGCCCAACCAAGCCAGTCTGTTAAACTGTAGTTTACTAAAATCTGCTTTATAACACAGCCCAGCTCTCAATAACTTTGTTGCTTTGTCTTCTAAGTTAGTTATAAGCCCTAACTAACCACTTCTGAAAAGAGTAGGTATATAAAGAACATCATATTTGATGTTATCTTCACCGGTATAGATATGTAGAAAAGTAGGCGCACAGACACCGCATCAGTAGAACAAAAATAGCTAGGGCAACTCCAGATTCAGTAAAAATGTGTTTATTACACAATCAGCTGGGCAATGGTGTTTCCTACACCACCATTGCCCAGCTGATTGTGTAATAAACACATTTTCGATGTAAATTACATACTTACCTTTACAGTGTCTGCTCTACAATATGCTCACCCTATGCGAAGGTAATACTATACCAAGGGGCCAAATTCTGTGGTAGCCAGGTGGGCACCACTAGGTCTCCATAAAGTCTCCCTAGGTTTATTTTTATCATTGAAACAGGTATTGTGGACATTGGGACATCACTCTAAGTATATTATACTTATCAACAATAGAGCATTCATTCATTTGTGAAGCACCATTCACCAATCGCCTATATCTTCACCGGCAGACTTTTGGACTAAATTTGCAAAGTAATGAAACAGTTTAAAATGATAAAATAAGCATTGAAAAGGTAGGTAAGGTGGGAAAAGGTGAACGGCAAACTTTTGATTGTCATGATCCTAAATTGTGACGTTTTGTACAGATTTCTCATTAATGTCTTGACATACAGCAAATTTACCAAACATTCTGTTTTACCAAGAACAGTTCTGGTTTGCACAGTACTGTACCGTAGTAAAGCACAAATAAGTCAAATATTACCGTTGACATCTAAACTAATGTAGCTTAAAAAATGTTTTGCCACAGAACATAAAGCTGTCCAGGTTGATCCTTCCAGACATTTGGTAGCTTTTGACATACAAGGATGAATACAAGTTACAGTACGTCATAAAACACCATTGCAAGGATACAAAATGTACAAGAATGAAGTTGCTTTTAAATGTAGGACTCGAAGAATGCGGTTGTTTAAAATAATATATTAAGGAAGGAAACTGCTACACCACTTTCTGAAATCTAATGCTTCATAGGAATGACAGACACAAAAGTAAATATTCAGGGTAAGGAAATTCCTGCCCCAAAGATCTTAGTGTGGACGTGCTATATTGGCAAGCATGTGCGGCCCTTGAACCCACAAGAGGGCTGTGTACTGTATGTGTATGTTTGTGTATATGTATATAAATATATACAAAATAAATAATCAGCATTCCACTGCCCACTAAAATGATAATATTATAGTGTCAATTAATGTGGCTTAACTATTGAATATAATAAATGTGTATGAAGTGGAGTGACAGTGTAAATGTAAAGTATATACTGTAGACAGTGAGATAAAACAAATTATATTGCATATATATATATATATATATAATACTGAGTTAAGTTATGGTGAGTAAAAAAAGTGACAAAAACCCTCCACAGGAAAGCAAATATGCAAATATAGCTGTATGCTCATCTGCATGTCTTAGGCAGGTCTGCAACCCCGCCTTTCCCCATTTTCCTGTGGAGGGTTTTTGTCACTTTTTTTACTCACCATAACTTAACTCAGTATTATGGTTTGGCCTATCCCATAAGCCTCTCTTGCATTCCCAGTAAAATCAACCCCACACTGATGAGACCCATCAAGGTCGAAACAGCTGTCTGTGGGTGGTTTTCTGGGTATGCACCTTAACCCTGGCTGTGCTCGAAGCTGTGACCATGCAGCAAGCTTAAGCCTATAGGGAACCATGTTAAAAATGGTTATTGAGGCAAAAAGTGACACTGTGTGCTCATTTGCATGTCATTTCCCAGAATCCCTTGCTGCAGTGGAAGTGCTGTATGCTGGGTGATAATGGGGAAAGGCGGGGTTGCAGACCTGCCTAAGACATGCAGATGAGCATACAGCTATATTTGCATATATATATATATATATATATATATATATATATATATATATATATATATACAATTAACCTGAAAATGTGTATAGCTCCAATAAGCCAAAATGTAGTGTGAATAAGTAGGAAAAATATATATAGAACACTGGAGATGTAGCAGCTTCAGGTGGAACTAAGCGGTACCACTGATTTAGATGAGCAAAAAAGAAGCACATGCTCCATACCAGTAGCACAATATATACTTTAATTACAGTGTTAAAAACAGAGATAAGATGTACATCCTCAATTGTGAATGAGCGGTGGAGAGCAATATTACAACATTGCCACTCTGAGTTTTGTGTACAAGATGAAGCTGAGACAGGAAGATTTCTTAGTAGCCAAAAAGTTGTGTAACGGGTATTCCCCATACCCCAAGCACAGATACATAGTGTGTATGAGGGGGAACCTATGTGTTACCAGATGTGGTGCGTATACCTGTAGGTTCACAAGAGGCCTGAGCCTCCGCTTGTTGGGAACGTGGGGTGAGTCCTTCGGATCGATCTGGTATGCAGCGCCTCCACCTGTGTAGGGTTCTAGGAATGTAGAAGGTTGACTACACAGGACCCACATATGCAATAAGTACATACACTGAGATGTATATAACCAGTTTATATATATGCAGGATAATCATACACGTAACACATTTATCAGTAACCACTACTGCGTACTTGTAACTCGACTCCCCCTAGGGGGCAACTCCACACCATGGACCGTAGTCCCAATGTCATCCACTCCACTAGGAGGGTACCTTGCACCCACCACCGTGTACCCCCACACCGTCTCTACAGTCTAACCCCTTTGTCCCTTGGTCAGCGCTGCCACTATGTGAGAATATATATATATGGTGATTTGTTGGTGCACTTAGGAAGGTACCTGCCGAGTGCTCCTGCACTCGGGCCTGCAAGCAACTTCGAAAAGGATCCGCCGCTTGGTGATCCCGTCTGTGATCCTGCCCTTCCTTGCACGAGGGTCCACCAGGGGCGATCCCACCCTGGAGATGGTCCTTGTCTCTTTGGGGCGTAGGCTTGAGCCCAAGCCTCTTCTCAGGGAGCGCAGCGTCCGCTGTGTCCCTAACTAACACTGATACTAATGTGGCAGGGTCCCTAACCTAGGGCCAGTCCCTGTAGCACCACAAGCTGTGAGGGGCTCAGGACCTAACTGGGGCCTAGGGGGCTGCTGGCCTAAAACAGTGGGTCATAGACCCCTGCACTCACCTCCTTCCCCTAGCTCTTCCTGGTCCTGACTGCCTAGCGTGGTCTCCAGCGCGCAAAATGTATCTAAATCTCCTCTGTAGGGAGATCCTACAGCCCTATTGGTTCCCTGGCGTCACGTGGGGTCCCCTAAGGCTCATGGGACTCGTAGTCCCTGCTTAGAGCCCTCTCCTGGTAGGCTAGTGTTTGCGTGCTTGTCCTCGCGCATGCGCAACTAGTCCGGCCACCCGAGCACTCACTGCGCATGCGCGAACTCTAGCAAGATGGCGACGCCCTGCACGGGAGCCGCCGGAACACCGAAGCGCTCCCTGCATGGCCCCCACCCTCCAGAAGTGCCAGCGGGTCTATCGAGTGACCCCCGGCATCGGAGGTAATGAGGGGAGGGGGGGGGGGGTCGCAGGGCCGGGGGGACCTGGTTACAGTTGTATAAATTGTCTCTTTAAAATGAATATTGGAACCAGGAGGCAAACACCCATGTCAGTTGCAAACTCTGATATAAATAAGTGTACAGTATAACTCCATAAAGACAACAGTTATGGGAATTTCCCCAGGCGATACTGGGGAATCCAAAGCTGAAAAATCCCCAAATTTGTGCTGTCTTTCCTCCAGCATGAGTCAGTGCGTGGCTGGAAGTGGATGGCGTCCACAGTAACAGCTGAGATAGAGCAATCCGACGGACCCTAGAAGTGTGGATCAGACACTCCGTGGAAACGTCCCAAATGAAGGAATAAACTCCAAACGTATTCAGCCGTGGTATAGGGAGTTAAGTAAGCAAATACCTCTGGAGCCAAGTGTCTCTTGGCTACCTGCCAGCAGCATGGGTAACAGTTAGATATGTCCCAGCCTCAAAACAGTGATGGTTTTTGTCAGCAAATTGAGTCAAGCAAACGTTGACTAGGTGACAGGTAAACAGTATGTCAGTATGTCATAAATTGTAGATGGTGTGTGTGTGTGTGTGTGTGTGTCAGCTTACCATCCAGTATGCAGTGTGCAAAAAGATTGTCCCAATGCACATTTCGTCACATACTGTACATGTGACTTTCTAAAGGATAGTGTTGTTATATGGCAGCATGATTTTATATACCCTAAAGGTGACCTAAATGGCAATTAGCTGAGGACAAAATTTCAAGCTGCAATGTATCTCTCAATAATTGCATTGATTGCCTGTGGGAATGCATTTGCAAATGGCAAACAGAAGAGTATGTTAACTCAATAAATGCCAGCATCTAAACAATGTACAAAATGAAACATTATGTATGTATGTCTTTATATAGCGCCATTAATGTACATAGCGCTTTACAGCAGTAATATACGTGGCTATCATATAAATAACAAATAACGCATAATAGGAAGAAGTGCTTCAGACATAAAGTAACATTTAGGAAAAGGAGTCCCTGCTCCGAAGAGCTTACAATCTAATTATACATTCTAAACACTAAAACATACTCAACTTTATAATGTATAAAAATGTTGACCTACAAAAACATATAGATGTAGCCCTCTTTCCCTCTAGTGCTGGCGGTACCTGTCGGATCACAGGGATCTGAGCCTCCGCTACTGGGAGCCTGGGGTAACGAATATACTGAGTGGCAGCGCCTCCACCTGCACGGGATCCCAATTGGATGGGATAACCCCGAGCAGGAACTATTAATAACAGTCCACAGATTATAAGAATAACAATAATAACATTTACTGGGAGCAATAACTATAAACCGGCAACATATACTATAAACTATAAACAGGCAATAGCAATACTAATGCTTACAGCTATACCACGCCGCGCAGGGCGTTGTCCCACCACCGTATATCCCCACACCGTGTCCACAGTACCAGAGGTGTTCCTTGGTCACTTCACCCAGTAAGTGTCCCCAAAAGATGCCCACCCCTCTAGGCTTGATCAGCGCCTTATTATACCGGTGTTGGTGCACATTTGGCGAACAGTACCTGCCAGGTGTGTCCACACCCGGGTGTGCTAACAACGAGAAGCAGGGGATCCGCGATCCAATGATATCCTCCACTGGATGGGATGTCTCCCTCTGGAGTGACTTCCACAATGATGCTCGCTCACTCTCTGGCAGTCTGGTCCCAGACTGCTGCAGCAATAGTTCAAATGAAACCACTGTGGCCCTAAGCTGTCTAACCACTAAAGGGGCAGGATCCATAACTGAAGGGCCTTCCCTACAGCAGCCACAAGCTTAGGATGAGTTGGGGCCTATCCGGGGCCTAGGGGATCTCTGGCATAGTGCAGAGGGTCACAGACCCCGGCACCTGTAGAACCTCCCCTAGCTGCGTCCCTGCTCCAACTGCCAGCAACCCTCAGAGTTCCAAATGTATCAACTGCCTCACAGAAGAATCCTGTCACTTCATTGGCCAGGCCTGGTCACCTGACTTCCAGCCCTGTGGCCTTCTGGGGGCTGTAGTCCTGCGGAACCCCCTTAACATTGCGCTCTAACGGCCGCTGCAATGCTCCCTGCGCATGCGTGAACATTGTAATGGCCGTCGCACCAGGGCAAGATACTGTGCATGCGTGCGCAAAGGCAAGATGGCAGTGCCCTGATCATTAGCTCCTGTCAGAGCTCCCGTGATGCGCTCGCCACTCCGGCAGTCCCCACAGCGACCCCCCCTTCTCCCGAGCGGCAGCGGAGGTAAGGGTCCAATCAGGGAACCCAGGCCACATAAAGCTCAATTTTATAACAGATGTAAAAATATATATATATATATAAAAATCGAATATATGTTGATCATAAAATGAATTAATTGTAAAAAGTCCCATGCAATAAAAGTTAAGAGAACCAAGAGTCAAATGACTGCATATACAAATGTAAACAAATGTGAAACTGGACATTCATAATAAAAAATGAAATTTAATTCAAAACTGAAAACAGTCAAACCATATGCTTGATATAAAAATATAAATATTATGGATCATAAAAACATTAAAATATTGTCAAAAGATATCATTATGCCACCCGTAAAGACTGGAATTGAGAACCCCTGGTGTAGAGTATAATGCAAGTGTAATGTATGATAGTGGCTCAGTACATAGTGCTTTGTAGTCTATGGACATTTTCTGTTTCCTTCTTTTCTACATTTAAAATCAACACGGTTTCATAGCTGCCACAGCAAAGTTTAAGGGTGAAATCTGGATGATGCTTTTTTTCATAATCATATAGCTTTAATTCTCTTTAAAATATGTATTTGAAATGCCTCCAATCAAGCATCCATAATGTGTGCTATATACTTCTTGTTAAAATGTATCATGATCTCTTTGTGGTTTTATGCTAAGGGCAATAATCCCTTTTTATTCTCATTATGACAATAATTTTAGGGAATTAATGCACATGTTTTATCCCTACAAGATCCAAAGTTACTTGAGCTCACAGATGTCTATTGCTCAGTTCTCTTCTTCAGTAAAAATACCACATAAAATAAAAATGTAATTTGTCAGTTTGCTTTAAACCCCTTCGCTGCCAAGGGTGCATGCTACTAATTGGTTTCAGAGGAATAGGAGCTCCACAGTACATGGAACTAAAATGTTCTCTAGCAATGGATGGCAGATTCACAACCTTTGGACCCAACATTTGCACATATTGTATTTTTAGCCATTTAACACATATGCACAAAAAAAAAGAATCAAGAAGTGTGTAGTTCAGTGTAATAATGGATATAGTACACAAATACACTTTCTTACAAAATAATAGTTGTTTTATACCAGGTTTTGAAGTGATTCTTGAAAACAAGCATGAGCCTAATTTAAAACAGCCATTTTTGTATTTGAAATCCAAGACGGCCCAATGCTCATTTTGGAGTGTTCGTTTGACCTAATTCACACATTAAACTGTAATTAATGCAACAGCTAAGAAGCAGGTATAGTTTTCAATTGTGACACCAGTTCTTCTTCCAAATGGGAGCTTTTTTTGTAAAGGCAAGCAACAGTTTCTTTAAATAACACTAGCATATTTTCCCAGTTGTACATTTGTTGTTCAATATGTCACACAGAGCTAATACGTCAGTCCGTACTTGTGTTTGTGATTATCATAGCTCAATTTTATCGATCAGATTGTACATTTATTTTTCTCTTTTTATTTGTATTATTGTAGGATTAAATTGTGGGTGGAGAGGATGCAAAATGAACTTGTAACACTGGCAAGAACAGCAAGTGGTGTGGACCAGCTTGCAGAAGTGAGTATACAAAACCTACTTACTGTATCATTTTTTTTTTTTTAAATCAAATGTTTCCGTGAATTTGCCTTTTTTTTCTATCTTTGTATATTTGTGATTCATAAATATGTCTACAATGGTACAAACCAAATGCAGTTTTATGCCATGGTCTTGATCCCTTATCTCAACATGTCCTAATCTGAAATAATATAATGTAATATTATCCTGTATACTATGGCTAGATGTAGCAATACGAAATAAAGTTCGCAAGCACTCGCGTGGTCTTCTTTAAACGGTGTTTACATTTTATTTAAGTGGTCAACGTTTCAGTCCTTACCTCGGACCTTTCCCAAGAGGTCCGACGTTAGGTTCTGAAAAATCAACCACTTAAATAAATGTTATTTAAAGATGACCAGGTGAGTTCTTTCTAACTTTATTTTGTTTGTGAAGCTGGAACCTCTCATTGCTTCAGATAGCACCGTGGTAGAATTAAACAGAGGAAGTGCTCCCTTCATACTGTATACTGCGATAGATGTAATAATACAGAGGAAAGACAGAATTACGATCGCTAGCCTTCTTTTGTTCACCATCGGATCACTCGAGGATATGACGTCTTGAAAAAGGTCCAAGTATGTGACCGAAATGTAGATAGTCAATAATCAGCCCCTTTAATCATAATCCACGTGTGTGGCTGTTATAACTTCTACTATATGTTGTATCCAGAGCAATACAGGACTGTCAACTCCTGGCAGTGTACCTACAAATCGTGATTGCTTCACTCCCTTTGAACAGTTTGTATAAGATGACACATCATCCACCAGTTGATTTGATTCTTTTATAGAATGTCAGCTAAGCTTTAAAACTAATATTTAGTCAGTTCTTCTCTCTCTTTTTGGCAGCGTGAGGCAATAAATCTATTATGTGTTTTTGAGAACTAGAAATGTATGGAATCAAAAGCAGTAATGAAAGCTAACAGTGATGTAGCTTGCAGTGTTGACCTTTGCAGTGTTAGAAGTACTGCATGAAAGCACTTCCCAAGACAACTTACTTAAACATAGAAGACCTGCAGACTGCTGTCATATTGAGAAGTATACTAATTACTGTTAGTGTTTCTTTCATCTGGCAGCAAGCAGGGGCAATGGCTGATCCTGCACACACAAAAATAAGAAGTTTGTATAAAAAAAAGTAATGCTGATAGTTATACTAAGTATGATATTTATACACAACGACAAAAATAAATATACGGGTTATAATTATTGTTGGAAAAATAAGCCGGTATAACATGTTAATTAAAAATAATTGCAATTACTTTATCGGTATCATTTCATTTTAAAGCATTCCAAGGACACAGATTCAAGTATGGAGTTGTGCAGATTAGACGGTTTCACACATTGACCTTATTTGAATGTATGCAATTTGCCATCAAATATGAAAACCTAATAACAGAGCTCAGTAATGCGAACATGTAGTGTTACAGTAATTATTGCATTGCATGTAGCAATGCCAAAGAAGAATAAAACAAAAGTACAGGGAGATCTTATACAAAGTTTCACAGGTGTATTAAAGTTAAACAACGGGAATTAGGGATTCCCTGCACTACAGAGCTTACAATCAAAATGATAGTTGTGTTAATGCAGCAATACTACATTCCCACTTTTCTTTTTCTTATTTTCATATGAAAGCATGTTTGTGTGCATAATGAAATGGCCACCTTCTAACTTTGTGCTGCCGTCTGTGATATGCTGTAGCTGATATTTATCATTATATGACTATGTGTAACACATTATTGTTACAGCTTTTAGAGTAATAGACAGTTCGCTGTTTGGAACACAGAAATCGATATGTTTGTGATACTTTGTTGTCAAAGGGCAGGACTCAAACACGTGTGTCTGAGAGCCTGTTTCAAAAGATTAAGTGGATATGACTTTCTAAATGCTTGCTGTAGCAACCAAAGGATAATCAGTACATTAACAAAATCCTTAAAAATTGCATTAGGAGTTAAAAAAGCAACGCAGACAGTATTATCCAATACTACAGAACTGATTTATTTAAAGTATAATAAACCTTAAATCCTTTAAATTACCACTTTAAGGGTTAAATCAACAATGCTCTTAACTCAGGGCTCATAAAATTATGTTACTTAAAACAGGGGAGTTCAGTATAAGAAACAGCGAAACTAGAAGGTGTTTAAAGTACTTGATAGGAAGTCTGTTGAAGGTTTATTTAAATTGTACTTGAAGAAGACAGCTTGTCAGAGTGGTACAACTCGCAGCCTTCAGAGAAGGAAGAATCAAAAACAGCAGTGCCTTATCGAGGCAGTTATTGACTGACCTTTTATGTAGCATGAGATATTTTTTTCCTGAAGCAAGTCAGGAGAGCATTTAAAATAACCAGAAAATAATGAAAAAAAATTCAAAAAGTTAGCTACACCCAGTACAATAAAATAAAGCAAATGTAATAATATCCTTATATTCAAATTACATTTGTAAGATAAGAAAAGTAAAATATTTAAAATTAACAAAATAAATAAAGAATAGACGGACATCCAATGTTATTGGAACTGGGGTGACTGTTTTGTCCAGGGCCACTGGCCCTGGGGGAGAGCCAGCCCCGTTGTCCTGTGGCCAGCATAGGTAGGAGTTTGGCCGACCTCCGACGGGGCAGAGATGAGGAATTCATTCCTGGGCTGCAGGGAAAGCTGTTGTTGAACTTTTTTTTTTTACTGGTATCGTGCCAGATTTAAAAAGATCTACATAGTTATTAAACACTGGGGCAAAGCTGTTTGGATTGTACGTTAGAAAGATCTAAGCACAAACTACAGTAAGATATAAAAGTAGGAAGTGGTAGAGGATTTAGAAAATAATTCATTTTGTATTTAAAAGGAAAGTGGAATAGTATGTTTGTACATTAAAATGTATTGGTACTCTGGGCGTTAAAAAAAAAAATAATAATAATAAAAGAAATAGCAGTGCTTCATACCTTCTATTAATGTCACGTTGAATATTGCCTTTAATGTAACAAAGGATTCTCTCTGTCTTGTGATGAAGCAGTTGGGGCTACACATCAATGCACGGAGTTGTCTGCTTTGACACACTACACCATTATCTGCTTACAGCTGCTTCAATGTAAAAATGCTTCTCAATCATCTGACACGGGTTATAATCCCCACTGGTTTACATAACCTGAGATTGTTTGACGTGAGGAAAAAAAATGGCACAAATGTTGCTCAGTGACACATCCCATGATGCTTCCTATTAAAACATTTGCATCATGTAGCTCCTCCTACTTACCTGCTTCTTAGTCCAAGCTAATGAAAATGGAGCAAAATGCCTGCCGAATTTACTCTGAGGCGCAAGATTGACGCCAATAACGTTTCAAGTCCATAACTTGTGAAAAAAAAGTTTAAATTATAATAAGCTCCTGTACATTATGTGATGGTGCAGGGAGCGGGTTTATGCCTTCCATTTTTCCCATGCTCCTGTGTCTCGCATGTCTCATTGTAGTTGTATAACCCTTTTTAAGTCACCAACTATATCATCACCCATTATATCACAAGGTCATCTCTTCTTATGAAAACTGTGTCTTTGTATATGTTCATTTATACAGCTGCGGACGCCTTTATCCTAATGCGGCCATATTAGCGCAACTCTGATAACCGTGTGCAGATGTAGTATTTTTTTTTTCCCGGAATATGTTCCGGTATTTTAGCACTCGTAATATTAGCATTTTATTAGTGCGGCCAGCAATACTGCAATACCGTCTAAAAACTAAGGGGGGCGTTTGCGAGCTGTTGTCTTCAAAGTCTAATACTTTAGCAGTTCAACCTACGTCAGTACACAGTCTGCGTGTGCGCGCGCAGTAATTGTAAATTTGCATATTTATTCATGCATATGCAGTGCTGTATGTCTCATTTGAACATTGTTGAAACGCATAGGCGTGTACTGTAACAGTATCACATTTCGGCATATACAGCGCTCTCCCCTCGCTCGCCCCCACACACACACAGGCTAATTTACTGCACTGCAGTATTTCAACTTCTTATCTTAACTACAATACAGTACACCTCTCCCACACCATTCCTTTGAATTTGTGTCTTTCTGGTTTCATTCACATTCCTGCTTGCTAGCTGATGATTACTGCGCATGCGTCTATAACTTCACCACTGCTTGCTTGCAAAGTTCAAGAGTGAGTGACCAAAAAAAAAAAAATTCTCGTCATTTTTTATTTTTATTTTCTCCACAAGCCTGCCTAAACCATGTTGATATTACGATATTCAATCTGGGCTGTAGCTTTTGACTGCGACACTGTGCGTTTGACTGCACATGGTTGATTTGTGTGGTTTGAAATATGTCATGTCTTTGAACTACAATACAGCTAATCCTTCATAATGCAGCTTTAGCCCCCCCCCGCAGACACACACATGGCTCGCTCAAGGATTACAACCTCTTATCGACACCTCTCCAGAACCATTCCGTTTCTAAAGCTTGTCATTGTGCTTTTCAACCTCTCTCACACCATTCGTTAATTTTCCTACTGTTGGCTTTCCCTTATGTTAATCTGATTATGTAACCAATTATTAAAAAGGTAGCCAATTATTAAAACTGTATGTCTTCTTGAAGAATCCCCCCCACACACATTCACAGTGAATTTAAAGTTCAAAGAAATAAAAAATTCAGCTGATGCCAGACCATTTCGATAGGATTGAAGTCTGGCGATCTGTCATTGGAGGGGGAAAAAAAGGACAATTAGTTAAAGAGATACAGTACACAGTAAAAACAGTGGGAAAAATGAGACACGGTTACCGCACTTACTCCGCTGGCGTCTTCACCCAGTTGATACCACGCTCAAGTATATGTGCTGTTGACGCGGTGTGCTTCGGATCGTTGTCCTGGAAGAAACGGTGACCATCTGGGAACTCATGTGTGATGTATTCTACAATCTCAGGCACAATTTGTTCTTGGAAAAAAGCTTTATTCATGATTCCTATAACAAGAAAAGAAAAGTGCTCAAAAAACTGCACACTAGTACAGTACAGTGCATAAGGCAAAAGCGTGTGACTTATTTTACCTTCAAAGATGACAATGCATCCTGGTCCACGCCTAGAGATGGCACCCCACACATGCATCTTCACTGGGTGTTTTGGACGCGGCTTCATATATATGCGACCTTTTTTATGCAAAGGTGGCAAATCTCTCCAGCGATACAGTCGACTCGTCAGTGAAGATGCAATCCTGGAAAGTTTCTCCACTGTCGATCCATGCCTGGGCCTGGACCACTCTCTTGATCTTGTTAACGTCCCTTATCATAGGGTACGCTCTGTAATGACAAGGAATAATTTTATAGGTACAGTACAGTTTCTTAAACAACACTTTAACCTCCTGTACTGTCCAGTACTAACCTCACACGTCCATATTTCCATCCAATTCTGCGTCTCATCTTCTTTATGCTGGTCTCAGATACAGTGAGATTGTGATTTTGCAGCAGAGTGTATTTGACCCTTAAGGCACTCTTCTCATCATTCTCTTCACTTATTTTGTCGACCGGAAGAGTTGTCTCCCTACAGTGTATAGAAAAACAACAATCCGGTAAGTTACATTGCAGTAGGCCACAAGTACAGCACATCATTTACAGTAAACAATTATAGATGCAGCAATATAAACAATAGATAGATATACTATATTATATAGTACTATAAATAAACAGAAATAACCATAATGTTAGATAGATCTATACTATATAGTTCTATTAATATGCAGCAATATAAACAATAATAGATATACTGTATTATATACTGTAGTTATATAAATATACCGAAATAACTATAAAATTAGATAGATCTATACTGTATAGTTCTATTAATATGCCGCAATATAAACAATAATAGAACTGTATTATATACTGTAGTTATATAAATATATCGAAATAACTATAAAATTAGATAGATCTATACTTTATAGCTCTATTAATATGCAGCAATATAAATAATACTAGATATACTGTATTATATAGTTATATAAATATACTTACGCGTTAGTTACCGTTGGTGTCCTCGTGCGTTGTCTGGTTTTTCCGTGTGCATGATAGCACACGGTGGTTGATGGCACAACGAGGCCAGAAGCAGCTAACCAGTGTTGGATATCTACAATTCGTTGTCCGCTCATGTACATCTCCTTAATTCTCATGCTGAGATCCTTTGAAATCTTTTTAACAGGCATACTGTAGCTGCGAGTAGAAAGAAATACAAGCACAAGAATGTACATTCGATATTTAGTTGATGTGTATTCAATGTGCAGTGAATCCACAAAATGGATGGTGTATTTATACGTTAATGAATCACATTAGAGTACGCCCACTTTTAACACCTGTACCTCGTCGCCATGCATAAAAGGTTACACACTTTGCATAGCCCACCACTCGATGATCTGTATCTGAACTTGCCCTTATCCAGATACTGCATTGTGCCATCTGCTTCCATGGATCAACCCAGATTTCTACGGACGCAGGAAGCCACTCGCCTCTGCTGTGCCTATCACACAGAAAAAGCGAAAGGCGGCAGCCGTTTCCAAGCCAAGGCCAAAGCGACAGGCTAAGGCTAATAAAGAAAACCTTCTGCTGACCCCAAAGGCTAAGGGTTTTAATACACGTAAGCCTTAGTATGTCAAGAAGAAATTTGGGGATGTACACTCAAGGCAAAACAAATGGCAGCCAACACATCGAACCCGCAGGCCACTTCCTCGATTACGCTTTAACGTCTCTGCCGCTGCTCTCCCGGAAATCTACAGGCCATCCTCCACTACTCGTCCACGACGCTGCCGCTGCTCTCCCAGAAACCCAAAGCCCATCTTCTCCACTACTCTTCGACGACGCTGCCGCTGGTCTCCCGGAAATCCACGGGTTACTTTCTCCATTACGCTTAGACGACTCTGCCGCTTCTCGCCCGGAAATCCACAGGTCACTTTCTCCATCCCTCTTCGACAAAGCTGCCGCTTCTCTCCCGGAAATGCACAGGTTACCTCCTCCATCCTTCTTTGACGACGCTGCCGCTTCTCTCCAGAAAACCCCCATCTCATCCTCCGTAGCACCCATCCACCCAGATGTCCACAGCACCCCATGCACAAGAACCAGCTCGTTAGACCGCATGCTGAATGGGTGTTAAGTGTCGATATCCCCGGGAACTCTACTATGCTGGTAAAGATAGATCTTCTTTTAGAGAACATGCTAAATATGGATCAACGGATGGAGAAGATGGATCAACAGATGGAGAAGATAGAGACTAACATAGCGGGGATACATAATAAGCTCGGTGTTCATGCCCCTGTATCCCTGATGCCGGAGCAGGAGGGTGGCATGGATGTGATGAATGGGACCTTCGACCACCTTCCAACACCAAGCGCACCCCCTCCACCAGAAGAATTTGTGTACATGTATGCCGTTGACAAGGAGGATAACATGACAACCCCGTCAAGACCACGCCAGGAGTGAACACGGCGACCAAGACAGGAGGAAAGCTTCCTCCCAGACAACCTACCCTCACCCGCTGCCAGAAGCACACCCGCTCCCAGAAGCACACCCACTCCCAGAATCCAACCTACATACGCTTCCATCGATACGGTGCCCGACATCATCCTGCACGAGCTGCCACCGGCACTCAGGGAGAAGTATAGGGTGATGACTGCTGGTTTACCTCAGAAGTATGGCATGTTAATTTTTAAGCACCACGTGTCCTACTTGGGGTAGGCCAAAAATGTAAACTACGAAGGAAATTGCGAAAAAAGGGCGCTTCCTGAAAATTTAAGAAGGACTATTGTGGAGGAATTGCGGCGCTATTTTTCGATTTCAGATCCTTTAATGAAAAGCGTTCGAGACTCCATTAATGGCATTTTGCGTCATACAAGGCATCGGCCCTGGAAGGACAATCTGGTGGGGATTGAATTTGCGTGACTGTTCAACTGTTGTTTATTTTTTGACTTGTTGCTTGTTTTAACTTGTATTAATAAAGAAATGTTTTTACTTACACAAGACCTGCACAACTCCAGTCCTCGAGGGTCGCTAACAGGCCCGGTTTTCAGGATAAAACTGGGCTTGTTTGCAGCCCTCGAGGACTGGAGTTGTGCAGGCCTGACTTACTGTACTGTACACCATCCTACTGTAAATATTTTGACTTTCTGTACTTTAATAAAGGAGATGTTGCGTGTTTTAACTTGTATTAATAAAGAAATGTTTTTACTTACACAAGACCTGCACAATTCCAGTCCTCGTGGGACGCAAACAGGCCCGGTTTTCAAGATTATCCTGAAAACCGGGCCTGTTTGCGGCCCTCGAGGACTGGAGTTGTGCAGGCCTGACTGACTGTTCTGTACACCATCCTACTGTAAATGTTTTGACTTTCTGTACATAAATGTTTTCACTAGCAGTAAACCATACACCTGTTAATGTTTTGAATTGCTGTACACTTTAAATGTTTTTAAATTGTATTTGTAAATAAATGTTTTTGTACTTACTCCACCAATAAAAGAAAATGTTGTTTTGTTTTAAATTGTTCCATTGTCTCCTTTTATACTGTAACAAAATACAGTGTTTCTAGAACATACAGTACTGTCCAGGCATACTGTACTGTATACTGTAGGCATGCTCAGTACTGTACATCACAAGAGTATTAAAACAATACATGCTGTACGGGTATAGAATACACATATGTATTGGAATACATGTAGAATAAATGCATACTTTTTTTATTTTTAGGGTTTATTATAAAGTATATATATATAAAAAAGTATTGTATACGGTCTGAAAACAACAGCATACTGTTTCAGGTTTTCTATTAAGCTCTCAGTTACAGTATTCTATCCTAATCAATAACAACGGCCACTAAACTGTAGACTCCGGTACATGGTTTTTTAAATCCGATTCAGCAATGTGCAGGCATTGTTAAACAAAGCGATATTATCCATCGAAATCCCTCCATTTGCCGTTTTCTGCATGAGATGACAAAGTTTTCTTTTCTGAGGAAAAAAAAAAGTACATGTTTTACTGTAATGGTCAGTCAGTCTCCTAAAGAAGTTCCCACAGTCAGTCTCACCAATAATTTTCTCGGGGGGCGTCTCCTGTTCGCATGCGCCTACTGTAGATGTGATGACGCATATGCGTTTCAAGAAGGTTCCAATGCGCATGCGCCTCGCTTTCCACCAATTGTGATTTATCTACTGTAGAAGCTGCTCAGCCAATGATATTGCTTACAGCAAAATCGCTTGACTGTGCATTGATATTGATATTTCAAAAACAGAATAAAATACGGCAACATTACTCACCATAGACTTTGCCAATCAGCTGGCGCCGAGCCACTGCCAGTCCCGTATTCTTGATTATACAAGTAGTTGACAGGTGCCAGCGTATGAGTCAGGAAATCACTTTGGTACATGCAAGCTTGCTGGAATCTGTACGCGAAATCCGGCTCAGGCTGCAGGTATCCGGGCGGGGACAGACAGCAAGGGTTGCCGGTCTCCAGGTTTTCACTGACGGTCGGACCGTTATTGGATGCTGGCGCTGTCGCTGGCGCATTGCTTGCCTGCGACTGACGTTTCTTAGTTGGTTTAAACATGACCTTTCGCCTTTTTTTTTTTTTTTGTAACTTTCTTTTATTGGATTTTTGCAAGTATAATACAGTCAGTTATCACTTTGGTACCTAATGGTAGATTGTAGGACATACAACATTGATACAGACATGGGGAGGGGTAGACATGAGTGGGTTAGGGTAGAGGAGAGGGGGGGAAGGGGGAGGGGTGTGGAGAGGGCAAGGGACTGAGGTATCCTCTTCCGTGTGCTCCAGTAGACTTAGCTCGCTTCTGCAGACTTAGATGTATCCGCACCGCCCCCGCACCGAATCTACGGGCCCGGAGGTTGTGTGGTTCCTCTCTGTGGATCCTGTATTCATGGGTGTTATAGTTCCTCTCGTGTGTTTAGTCCGGCATCGAAGGAAAACCCATCTGATTTTATCAAAGCCAGACGGAGGCATTGCTCATCCCTGGGATGTCGGTCTGTGCCAGCCACAGTGACCAGACTTTTTGGAAATTTGCGCCAGTGTCGTTGACCAGACTCGTCAACTTTTCCATCTGGCAAGCAAACCAGATTCTGTTCCGAATTTTGTCTATTGATGGAATTGTATTCTGATTCCACAGTGCTGCGGTCTCGCACCTCATCGCCGTAGCAAAGTGTGCTATTAATTTATTTCCTGATCTCGATACCTCATCTGTGGGCTTACCTAATAGGAAAACCCATGGGTCAAGTGTAATTTTGAGGCCCAAAAAGACCCTCTGTAGCCAATCCCTGATTTGTGTCCAAACGGGTATGATTCGTGGACAAGACCACAGCATATGTACCAGATCTCCCCGTTCCCCGCACCGTCTGGGACAGAGCGGGGAAGCGCCCGCGACGAATTTAGCCAATCTAACTGGGGTGAGATACCACCTCATTAACACTTTATATGAGTTTTCCTTCAATGTCGTACAAATCGAACTACTGGCCGCAGCCTTAAAGATCGCCGTCCACTCTTCGTCTTCTAACGGTCCTGTCAGGTCTGTCTCCCACTGTGTCATAAACCTGGTTTTGCGCGATCCGTCGATGTCTGCCCTAATCACTTCCCTGGATAGAGCAGAGATGAGTCCCCGTGTGTCGGTTCCCCGAGCACAGAGCTTTTCAAAATTAGTTAGAGGTGGTCTATTGATGTGTTTAGTATAAAATGCCCGGACCTGAAGGTATCTAAGAAATTCTGTGTTTGGTAAGTCCGTATCTGACTGCAATTGTTCAAATGTTTTGATCGTGTCTCGTCCCTCCAGGTCCTTAAGCCTTCTCAGCCCCAAATTTTGCCAGAGAGTGTAGTTCCTACCTATCAGCCCTGGAGCAAAGTCTGGATTTCCGTATAGGGGGGTCATTAAAGAATGTTTTGAGGTTAATGTGTGATTACTTTTGGCCGCTTCCCAGACCGATAGGGAGTTATGCACCGAGGGCAGCGGGTTCTGCATATCTTTTAGTCTGGGTTTAGGATACCACAGTATATCTTTAAGCTCAAGCGGGGCGCAGACCTCCCTCTCCAGTGCCACCCATCGCCTCTGCTCCGGATCACCATGCCATTGAGTGATTTGGCATAATTGTGCTGCTTTATAATAGGCCATCAAACTCGGTACTGCTAAGCCTCCAGTTTCCTTAGGTCTTTGCATAATTTACATTTTTACCCGTGGCTTTTTATTCTTCCAGATGAACTTTGTAACTGCGTTCTGCAGTTCCTTAATGTCCGATCTCACTACGGGTATCGGAAGTGTTTGGAACAGATAGAGTATCCTAGGGAGGAGGTTCATTTTCACACAGTAAATTCTGCCAATCCAAGATATCCCATATGCAGACCAATCTTTTAGTTCTTTTGTGAGGGCTCTTAGGAGTCTCGGATAATTCTCCTGATAAAGATTGGAGTTATGTTTAGTTAGGTATATTCCTAAATACTTTATCGCCTTGGGCTGCCATTTAAACTGAAAGTTGATCTCTATTAATTTCTCCGTCTCCTTTGGAACATTTAGGTTCAGTGCCTCCGACTTAGATTGATTTATCTTAAATCCGGAGATTCTGCCAAATGTTTCCAGTAGAGCAAACAGATTGGGCAGCGAGGTAAGCGGTTTCGTCAGAGACAAGATAATGTCATCTGCATACAGAGCGATTTTGTGCTCTTGGGATTGAATTTGAATGCCGGCAATATCCGGGCTGCGACGTATGTGCGCCGCTAGCGGTTCCATGCATAGGGCAAACAACAAGGGCGAGAGTGGGCAGCCCTGTCTGGTCCCGCTTTTGATTTTAAACAGCTCTGACGGGAATCCTTGATGGACCACCTTGGCGGTCGGGGTTGTGTATAATGCGTTTATAGCCCCTAAAATTTTACCTCTAAACCCGAATGCTTCAAGCGTGGACTCCATGAATGGCCAGTCAGTCCTGTCAAAGGCCTTCTCTGCGTCTAAACTTAATACTACACCTCGGATCCCGTTGACATTGATAAAGTTAATGATATCTATGATTCTTCTAGTATTGTCGGCCGCTTGTCTATTGCTAATAAAGCCAACTTGGTCCGGGTGGATAAGTCTTGGCATGATTGCGCTCAATCTGTTGGCCAGCAATTTGGAATATATCTTAACGTCCGAATTGATTAATGATATCGGCCTATAGCTTTGACAGTTTGTAGGATCTTTGTCCTGTTTATGGATTATAGATATCGACGCCTGGAGCATCTGGTCTGAGAAGGGTTCCCCCGCCAAGACTCCGTTAAATAACTTGAGCATGTGCGGTGCTAGAACCCCTATGTATTTCTTGTAGTATAAATTGGAAAACCCATCTGGGCCTGGGGCCTTAGAGGGTTTGAGGTTTTTGATAACCGCGGTCAGTTCCTCCAGAGTGAAATCAGCCTGGATTGCCTCGCTCTCCATTCTGCTCAGCCTAGGTAAGGCTGCCTCTTTTAGGAAGGTCTGTAATAATTTGCTTGTTTTGGAATTGTGTATCACCTTCTCCCCATTATAAAGCTGTTCATAGTAAAGTCTAAACTCTTCCACTATACGTTTGGGGTTGGAGGTCAATTCCCCCGATTTGGTTTTGATGGCCTGTATGTTATAGTTTGGTTGCCTATTGCGAATCCTGTTGGCTAGCATAGTATCCGGTTTGTTGGCTTTCTCAAAAAATTTCCTCTTGGTCCAGCTAATGTCCCTCTCGGCCTGGGATGTGAGGAGGAGGTTAAGTTCTATCCTTACATCCTTCAACTCCTTAAGAATGTCTTCTCCACCTGATCGGCTATGTAGTGTGGAGAGCTCATGTAACCTCTTGTATAGTTGTGACAATTTCGATTCCCTCTGTCTTTTTCGCCTTGCTGCGAGACTAATGAGCGTTCCACGCATTGTGGCCTTGTGAGCCTCCCACAGTATAGTGTGAGATTCCACTGTACCTGCGTTCATGACAAAAAATTGTCTGATCTCGTCTTTGACTATCTGTGCCAATTCCGGTATCTTTATTAGGGACTCGTTTAATTTCCAGTTTGCTCCCGGGCTAACCGATCTAATTTGCGTGCATTTTAGCTCAATTGATGCATGGTCCGACCATGAAATGTCATGAATTAAGGTGCCGGTGATTTGTGGGACCATTCTGCTCGACACAAAGAAGTGGTCTAGCCTGCTATAGCTGTCATGGGGGTGTGAATAGAATGTATACGAACGGTCACCTGGGTGCTGTTCCCGCCATATGTCTACCAGACACAGCCGTCTCAGCCCCTCCATCAACCCCGTCGTCCCTGCTTGTCGCATTTTCTCCCTTCTAGGGGACCTGTCTATTCGAGGGTCTAAGACCTTATTGAAATCTCCCGCTAATATTATATTGCCGGAAGCCCATTGCTGCAGCTTAAGGAAGAACTCTGTGAAGAATTTAGGGTCTTTTTCACATGGGGCATATATGCACGCCAGTGTTACTCTACATTGTTGCAATGTGCCCACCAATATAATATATCGACCGCCTGGGTCTCGTTTTATTTTTTCCATCTCAAATGGGACTCTGTTATGGAGTAGAATGGCTACCCCTTTTTTTTTTTCCTTAGCTGAGGCTAGATAGAACTTCCTAAAATGTTTATCTATGAACCCCGGGTTTTTTCTCGAGCAGTAGTGCGTCTCTTGTAGGAATAAAACATCTGTTTTCCTGCGTTTAAATTCAGCAAAGGCGATTCTACGCTTTTGAGGGGAGTTGAATCCCTTAACATTCTGTGATATAAATGTCAATGCCATAGGTGTTTATGTAGTGAGACCTTGCGGGTGTGCTGTGTTTGTTTCCTACCCTTGTCTTGTCTTTTCTGCCGGTGTCGGGAGCGGTACTGCTGGCCCCCGTCTGCCGAGCTGCTTCCTTTTGGGATACCTGTGGGATGGGGAGGAAAACACATAGGGGAGTGACAGGGAACATAAATCCTTGTAGAACATACAAGGGGAACCATCTTGGTCTTATTTGACCTGTGGTTAACTGCCTGGGGATGCCGCACATATTCCGGATGATCCCACCTTCCCATCCGGGATTGAGGGGGAGACTCCAGACTGCGGATCCCCTGGTCTTTGACTGACCTGTGGCTTAAGGCCACAGTCCAGCCCCAGAGGCACATGCCAACAGGTAGGGAAGAGGACAGGCATCCGCCCCCCCGTCGGCAACATAAACATTTTTTTAAACGAACAACTAAAATAATAGCCGTGTTTTGCAAGTTCAACAACATATTTGCTGGTCCGTATTGTTTCTGTGTCTTATTGCGGACCGCTGTGTGCTATAGACTATGGTTGTTTACTGTTAGCAGTCCAGCTCTTTAACTACCCTTAACTGTGTATCTTAATCGGGCTTAGCCCCCCTCTCCCTCGTCCCCTCGGGGGAATGCGCGAACCCCCTCGGAACACCCCCTCCCTCTCAGTGACTCCCCCCAGACCCTCTGCCCCGCTGCTCCGGTGCGCGGCCATCTTTGTCCTGCTCCGCAGGCGCTGTCACTGACGTCAGATCCGGATCGACACGGACTCGCCGGGGACCGCCCTCTGTCATCATCCGGGCTGCGTGCGCATTCCAGTCCGTGGTGAGCCGAGGGAGCAGGCGCGTCCCGAAGGCGGAGCTAGCAGGAGCTTCTCTTTTTCGCGCCCAATTGACCTCCGCCATTCTGTTTCCGCGCCTCTCCTCCAGATTCTCCCGCGGATCGTCTCCGGCCGCCATTTTGGTGAGTGTTATGTTTTTCTTTACTTTTGTTTTCTTTTTTCTTTTTGGCTGTTCTAGCATCCTCCGCCGGGGTTTGGCTATCTGGGTCGGGACCCATCGAGAGGGGGCAGAGGGGTCGCCCACTGTCAGTCGCTTTTGTGGGTATTACTCAGTGGTATTCACTGGCTGGGAGATAACTTTAACCGGGTTAATAACAGGAACTGATGTGTCCAGCATAGCTGGAGAGCCACTTAAAAAGCCCTCATGCCGGTCTGGGCGATCCTGAGGTAGCTTGTCGCGGAC
Source organism: Ascaphus truei (assembly GCF_040206685.1). Lineage (NCBI taxonomy): Eukaryota > Metazoa > Chordata > Amphibia > Anura > Ascaphidae > Ascaphus > Ascaphus truei. The sequence continues at coordinate 31,941,819 of NC_134487.1, forward strand.
CTTTAGGTGAGCCCACCTTTTCCCATTCCGTCCGCCTGGGAGGGCGCCCCACCTGGGCCTCTACTAGTGGGAGATCATGAGGTATATTCAACTTATTCAGGAACTCTGCGCCGTCTGCAAGGTGTTTTAGTACATGGGACCGACCGTTTTGCACCACGATCAGGGCAAAGGGAAAGGCCCATCTATACCTTATATTTCTGTCCCTTAGTAGTTTGGTAACTGGCTGGAGGGCCTGGCGCCGTGCCAATGTAATCGGGGAAATGTCTTGAAATATGGCCATTTCTATTCCCTCGAATTTCACCGTTGGGGTGGCTCGTGTAATTTTACTGATTTCTGCCTTTGTGGTGAAATGATGCAGACGCAGAATTATGTCTCTGGGTGGGTTGTTAGGAAGCGGTCGGGCCCGTAATGCACGGTGGCACCGGTCCATGACCAGCTCTGCTTCCGTTTTCCCCGGCATAATGGAGGACATCCAGCGATTCAGCATCACTTCGGGGTCTCGTATCTCCTCCGGTATCCCCCTAACCCTTAGGTTATTGCGCCTATCTCGATTCTCGCTGTCCTCATGGCGTTCTTCCAGCTCTGCCACCCTTCTCTCTAGTGCAGAGACCCTGGTGTCTGTTACATTTTGAGAGCGGGAAGACTCCTCCATTTTCTCCTCCAGGGCGTGCGTTCGTGTCCCGATGTTCAGTATGTCCTTCCTTAGCTGGTCCACCTCTCCGCGGAAAAACGTTTTTAGGTCAGAGAGGAGTTGGGCAATTTCCCTCTTTAAAGCACCCGTCTGCTCGTCCGGGGCCGACTCCAACTCCGGTGCGGACTCTGAGTCGGAGGCCGCCATGCTGTCTGTCTCTCTTGCCTTCTTTGCCCCCACGAAATAGGTGCGTACATCCACCTTTTGTTTGTTTTTTTTGCGAGTCGCCGCCATGTGTGTAGTTGCTGTGATCTTAGCTTTAGCCGGTCCCGTAGTGCAGGGATATTTTTGTTGGGTTTTGCAGTTGTAATGCTTTATTTATTGCCGACGGGTATCGGAGCACTCAAATCAGGCTGCCATCTCCGTTCCCGCCGCGCATGCGCCTCCGACCTTTCGCCTTTTGAAGTCTCCATGATCAAAGATACGGGAAAAATCTGGTGCTACACACCAATACCTTCCAATAACACCTGGATCAATACGAAAGAAAACACGGATCGATACATAACTTTTTCCTTATTGCATGCTTCCACACATGAGCATCTGGTGAAAATTTGTAAAACTCATAGTTTTTGAATAAATATGGATAAATTTGAACAACTGTTGCCATCTTATCATCTGTTGCATTAATCGCGGCCCATATTAAATAAGCGTACGTTCTGTCGGGTTTTTGGAACACGGACTGCAGTGGTGCACTCATGTCAGGACTCGCAGGACAATAAAACACCAGACACTGTGCATGTATTTTTTAATATGAAAAGCCTATATTGATACATTATTGTAACTTCTTCAGTACCAAGGCCAATTTACAATGGACCACTGGTATTTTTTTAAACACCTTCAAGTCGACACATTACTGAAGCGCATGCGCATTACAATTCATGAATATCTGCCACCTGGCGGATACGCGAAGAATTGCAACCAATTAAATCCGAACCATTATCAATAAACACATCAATAACCACATCAACCACGGGTGACGCCGGCATGAATGCAACATGAATGCGGCATGAACGTGGTGAAGTGTGGTGAAGTGCGTGGCATTCGGAAAAAATAAAAGGGGCCGCGGCTGTAATGCCAACTCCAACATATCCCTGTCTAGAGCAGTCATGCAGATTTAACCAAAATCACAAGAGACCACAGCCACGGCTTTAAAGCAGCAAAACATGTAGCACGGTGCGATTTACATTTTTATTATCGAAGCAAGGGTTCTCGGGAGCTTAACTGCATTAATTTCAGCTCCAGGGAGCCCACTTCCAGAGACCTCTGTTGGGGTACTAGTATCTGCAGCCAGGGAACTTGTGTGTTACAAAATAGAGGCATTTCAATGTTCTGGGTCACGTGGGCCAATAGGAAGCTGTGATGTCACCCCTTGTCACTTCTTATTGGCCCGCTTGACCTGGACATTAGAATTCCCAAGAGGTACTGGCACCCCCTATGGAGGTAAGTATCTCTGGAAGCAGGGTGTCTACAGAGCTGAAATTAATGGGGTTCAGCTCCGGAGACCCCTGCTTCAAACCTGTAATAATATATATATACTGTATATAATTTTTTTTTTAATCTTGTATATAATTGTTTTTTTTAAACCTGCACTGCTACATGTTTTGCTGCTTTAAGTAGGGACAAGGAGCAGCAGAGAATTTCTATAGTTGCTTCTTTCTCCAATCTGACAGCACGATTAAGGAACACAAAGTCTCTCTAAATGTTTATCTTCCCCAGCTCTTGCTCCCTTAGGCTACAGCCCCAGTATTTACTGCACAGATAAAAGCCGCGATCTGCGGCCTGAAGGGGAGCAATGGGATGCGTGGGAGGCAGGGCCATGATGGGCGGGGGGGGGCGCGGCCATGATGGGGCATATCAGCCTTTCCATTGGCTTCTTGCTGACCATGTGATCGCGTCACGTTATGGGAAGACAAAATTCTTGTCTTCCCTGCAAGCGTATGCGTCATCGCTCTTTGCGCGCCCACACATACACTGCCACTGGGGCCTGCCCCATAGAGGGCTGTGCTGTGATGTGTGGCGCGCACGCCATAGTGGCCATTGAGGACCTGGCCTTAGTATGGGCCCTGAGCTGCATAATTAGTTTTGCATGTGATATGGCCATTAAAGTTTGTAGCAGGTTTTTATCATTTGGGTGATTGGTAATCTTATAGATTGGTGCTAACAGGAGTCCCTTTCTATCTTCCCCCTGGGTGAACCATGGGAGGTGAGCGATCTGATCTCTTCTTGTGCTCTGAACTGGTCCTCCCAGCACAGGGACTTATCACCTCCCCTCCACTGTTCCCAGGCAACAACCTTTCCACACCTATCAAAGGGCTTCTAGCATTCAGTCCTTCTCTCTGTAAGAGCTCTATCTATACTGGCAGGGGATTGGCTGGGCTGAGCTCCATAGGTAGGCCCGAAACTGGGGACTAGATTTATGTGCTTCCCCAGTAATCCACACACTGAGATCGAACACTTCGCAAATTACTTTATTCACTTACCTGCAGCATGGGGATGAACTAGAGATCCACACACAATGTGGCCGAGGTAAATATAGGAGTGAGCAGACACTAAGGAACCTGCAAGGGGACCCCTTACAAGTTAAAAATGGTACAAGCAAATACTGTATGTTTGCACTGCTTTTTGACTCTGATTCTTTATTTCACCCCTATTGTATATCCCTTACTCTCTTATTATATATTTGTTTAATTCTTTATTTCTTTTCTCATTCAGCAATATACGGTTTTTATCCATAGATACTAGGGTGACTAGTCGTCCCGGTTTTGCCGGGACAGTCCCGTTTTTTTCGGTCCTGTTCCGGTTGCTGGTCTGTCCCGAAAATGTCCCGGATTTTTTCTTGGCCCCAGTTTTTTAAATGTGTCTGTACTCTGCGGCGGTGCGTGGGGGCGGCGGCGCACAGGGGGTGGTGCGTGGCGGCAGCGAGGAGGAGGATGTTGCAGCCCGGCCGATATGTATTTTCAGCATACCAAGGCTGAACATGGCGGGCCCGCAGGGGATTGGTGGAGGAAGCCGGGGGTGGGGCTTTAGAGGAAGTAGGAGGATGCCGCAGGGCTTTGGCTCTCCCTGGCTTTCCCTCCCCTGGCACTCTGGCCCCCCCTCCGGCTCCCTGGCACCCCGGCTCTCCCTCCCTCCGGTACCCGGCTCGCTCTCCCTCCCTCCGGTAACCGGCTCGCTCTCTCTCTCCGGTGCCCAACTCTCTCTCTCTCTCTGGTGCCCAGCTCGCTCTCCCCCCTGCACCCTGGCTCGCTCCCCCCGAGCCCGCTCACAGCTTCTCGCGCCACTTCCTGTGAGCGCGTGCCCCAGTCTGCCGCCTTCACCGAACCTGCAGCTGCCTGAGGTAGGCATATGGGTATATAGGGGGGGGGGGGGCGAGGAGAGAGATTCAGAGGGGGGGGGGAGAGAGATGGGAGATCCAGAGGGGGGAGAGAGATGGGAGAGCCAGGGTGGGAGAGAGATGGGAGATCCGGGGGGGGGGGGAGAGAGATGGGAGATCCAGGGGGGGAGGGCAGAGAAGGGAGATCAGGGGGGGAGAGAGATGAGAGATCCAGGGTGGAGGGGAGAGAGATGGGAGATCAGGGGGGGGGGGGAGAGAGATGGGAGATCTAGGGGGGGGGTTGGAGAGAGATGGGAGATCAGGGGGGGGGGTTGGAGAGAGATGGGAGATCCAGGGGGGGGGGGTTGGAGAGAGATGGGAGATCCAGGGGGGTGGGGGGGTTGGAGAGAGATGGGAGATCCAGGGGGGTGAGAGGGGGGGTTGGAGAGAGATGGGAGATCCAGGTGGGCGGGGGGTTGGAGAGAGATGGGAGATCCAGGTGGGGGGGTAGAGAGAGATGGGAGATCCAGGTGGGGAGGGGTAGAGAGAGATGGGAGATCCAGGTGGGGGGGTAGAGAGAGATATGAGATCCAGGGGGGGGGATGGGAGATCCAGGGGGGGGGAGAGATGGGAGACCCAGGGGGGGAGAGAGATGGGAGATCCAGGGGGGGGGGGGGGGAGAGAGGTGGGAGATCAGGGGGGGAGAGATGGGAGATACAGGGGGGGTTGGAGAGAGATGGGAGATCCAGGGGGGGGGGGGGGTTGGAGAGAGATGGGAGATCCAAGGGGGCGGGGGGTTGGAGAGAGTTGGGAGATCCAGGTGGGGGGTAGAGAGAAATAGGAGATCCAGGGTGGGGGGGGAGAGATGGGAGATCCAGGGTGGCGGGGGGAGAGATGGGAGATCCAGGGTGGGGGGGAGAGAGAGATGGGAGATCCAGGGGGGGGGGAGATGGGAGATCCAGGGGGGAGAGATGGGAGATCCAGGGGGGAGATGGATAGGAGATCAAGGGGGGGGGAAGAGAGATGGGAGATCCAGGGGGGAGGGCAGAGATGGGAGATCAGGGGGGGAGAGAGATGAGAGATCCAGGGTGGAGGGGAGAGAGATGGGAGATCAGGGGGGGGAGAGAGATGGGAGATCTAGGAGGGGGGTTGGAGAGAGATGGAAGATCAGGGGGGGAGGGGGTTGGAGAGAGATGGGAGATCCAGGGGGGTGGGGGGGTTGGAGAGAGATGGGAGATCCAGGGGGGTGGGGAGGTTGGAGAGAGATGGGAGATCCAGGTGGGCTGGGGGTTGGAGAGAGATGGGAGATCCAGGTGGGGGGGTTGGAGAGAGATGGGAGATCCAGGTGAGGGGGTAGAGAGAGATAGGAGATCCAGGGTGGGGGGGGGGGAGATATGGGAGATCCAGGGTGGGGGAGAGAGAGAGATGGGAGATCCAGGGGGGGTGGAGATGGGAGATCCAGGGGGGGGAGATGGGAGATCCAGGGGGGGGAGAAGAGAGATGGGAGATCCAGGGGGGTGAGATGGGAGATCCAGGGGGGGGGGAGAGATGGGAGATCCAGGTGGGGGGGGGAGAGAGATGGGAGATCCAGGGGGGGAGAGAGGTGTTAGATCAGGGGGGGAGGGATGGGAGATCCTGGGGGGGGGGTTGGAGAGAGATGGGAGATCCAGGGGGGGGGGGGGTTGGAGAGAGATGGGAGATCCAAGGGGGCGGGGGGTTGGAGAGAGTTGGGAGATCCAGGTGGGGGTAGAGAGAAATAGGAGATCCAGGGTGGGGGGGGGAGATGGGAGATCCAGGGTGGGGGGGAGAGATGGGAGATCCAGGGTGGGGGGGAGAGATGGGAGATCCAGGGGGGGGAGATGGGAGATTCAGGGGGGGAGAGATGGGAGATCCAGGGGGGAGAGAGATGGGAGATCCAGGGGGGGGGAGAGATAGATGGGAGATCCAGGGGGAAAGAGATGGGAGATGCAGGGGGGGAGAGAGATGGGAGATCCAGGGGGAGGGGAGAGAGGGATGGGAGATCCATTGGGGGGGAGCGCCATGGGAGATCCAGGGGGGGGAGAGAGATGGGAGATCCAGGGGGGGAAAGAAATGGGAGATCCAGGGGGGGGGGGAGAGAGATGGGAGATCCAGGGGGGGGGGAGATAGGAGATCCAGGTGGGGGGGAGAGAGAGATGGGAGATGCAGGGGGGGGGGAGGGAGATGGGAGATCCAAGGGGGAGAGAAGTGCGAGATCAGGGGGGGGAGAGATGGGAGATCCAGGGGGGCGGGGGGGTTGGAGAGAGATGGGAGATCCAGGTGGGGGGTAGAGAGAAATGGGAGATCCAGGGTGTGAGGGGGAGAGATGGGAGATCCAGGGTGGGGGGGGTGAGAGATGGGAGATCTAGGGGGGGGGGAGATGGGAGATCCAGGGTGGGGGAGAGAGAGAGATGGGAGATCCAGGGGGGGGGGAGATGGGAGATCTGGGGGGGGGAAGAGAGATGGGAGATCCGGGGGGGGGGGGAGGGAGATGGGAGATCCAAGGGGGGGAGAGAGATGGGAGATCCAGGGGTGGGGGGAGAGAGATTGGGAGATCCAGGGGTGGGGGGAGAGAGATGGGAGATCCAGGGGTGGGGGGAGAGAGAGATGGGAGATCCAGGGAGGGGAAGAGAGAGATTCGGAGATCCAGGGGGGGGGAAGAGAGAGATGGGAGATCCGGGGGGGGGGGGGAGAGATGGGAGATCCAGGGGGGGGAGAGATAGATGGGAGATCCAGGGGGGAAGAGATAGATGGGAGATCCAGGGGGAGGGGAGAGAGGGATGGGAGATCCAGGGGGAGGGGAGAGAGGGATGGGATATCCAGGGGGAGGGGAGAGAGGGATGGGAGATCCAGGGGGGGGGGAAGAATGGGATGGAAGATCCAGGGGGTGGGGAGAGATATGGGAGATCCAGGGGGGGAGAGATGGGAGATCCATGGGGAGGGGAGAGAGGGATGGGAGATCCAGGGGGAGGGGAGAGAGGGATGGGAGATCCAGGGGGTGGGAGAGATGGGAGATCCAGGGGGGGGGAGAGAGATGGGAGATCCAGGGGGAGGGGAGAGAGGGATGGGAGATCCAGGGGGAGGGGAGAGAGGGATGGGAGAACCAGGGTGGGGGGAGAGAGATGGGAGATCCAGGGGGGGGAGAGAGGGATGGGAGATCCAGGGTGGGGGGAGAGAGATGGGAGATGCAGGGGGGAGAGATATGGGAGATGCGAGGGGGGGAGAGATGGGAGATGCAGGGGGGGGAGAGATGGGAGATGCAGGGGGGGGGAGAGAGAGAAGGGAGATCCAGAGGGGGGAGAGAGAGATTGGAGATGCGGGGGGAGAGAGATGGGAGATATGGGGGGGAGAGATGGGAGATGCAGGGGGGGGGAGAGATGGGAGATGCAGGGGGGGGGAGAGAGAGATGGGAGATGCAGGGGGCCGGGAAAGATGGGAGATGCAGGGGGGGCAGAGATGGGAGATCCAGGGGGGGGGGAGAGATGGGAGATCCAGGGGGGGAGAGAGAGATGGGAGATCCATGGGGGGGGAGGGAGAGAGATGGGAGATCCAGGGGGGGAGAGAGATGGGAGATCTAGGGGGGAGAGAGAGATGGGAGATGTGGGGGGAGAGATTGGAGATGCAGGGGGGGGAGAGATGGGAGATGCAGGGGGGGGAGAGAGAGATGGGAGATCCAGGGGGGGGTGGGGAGAGAGAGATGGGAGATCCAGGGGGGGGGGAGGGAGAGAGATGGGAGATCCAGGGGGGGGAGAGAGATGGGAGATGCAGGGGGGTGGGGGGGAGATGGTAGATGCAGGGCGGGAGGAGAGATGTGAGATGTAGGGGGGGGAAAGATAGGAGATGCAGGGGGGGAGGAGAGATGTGAGATGTAGGGGGGGGGGAAGATGGGAGATGCAGGGGGGGAGAGATGGGAGATGCAGGGGGGGAGAGATGGGAGATGCAGGGGGGGGGAGATGGGAGATGCAGGGGGGGAGAGATGGGAGATGCAGGGGGGGAGAGATGGGAGATGCAGGGGGGAGAATGAGTGAGTGGGATAACTGACGGAAGGTAGGGGCGAGTGAGAGGGGGAGTGAGGAAAAGAGGGAGTAAGACACATGGGAGATAAATACATGCGAGGCGGGAGGGGAGGAGAGCGAGTGAGACGGAGGGGGGCGGGAGGGGAGGAGAGTGAGTGAGACGGAGGGGAAATTCATGGGTAGAGGGTGGGAAACAGAGGGGGGCGGAGATGGGAGATCCAAGTGGGGGGAGAGAGAGATGGGAGATGCAGAGGGGTTGAGAGATGGGAGATGTGGGGGGAGAGATGGGAGATTCGGTGGGGAGAGATGGGAGATGCAGGGGGGGGGTTGGAGAGAGATGGGAGATCCAGGTGGGGGGGTAGAGAGATATAGGAGATCCAGGGTGGGGGGGGGGAGATATGGGAGATGCAGGGTGGGGGGGAGAGAGATGGGAGATCCAGGGGGGGGAAGGGATATGGGAGATCCAGGGGGGGAGAGAGAGATGGGAGATCCAGGGGGAGGGGAAAGAGAGAGATGGGAGATCCAGGGGGGGGGGGGAGAGATAGATGGGAGATCCAGGGGGGTGAGAGATGGGAGATGCAGGGGGGGAGAGAGATGGGAGATCCAGGGGGAGGGGAGAGAGGGATGGGAGATCCATTGGGGGGGGAGCGCGATGGGAGATGCAGGGGGGGGGGAGAGAGATGGGAGATCCAGGGGGGGGGAAGAGATGGGAGATCCAGGGGGGGGGAGAGAGATGGGAGATCCAGGGGGGGGGGGAGATGGGAGATCCAGGTGGGGGGGAGAGAGAGATGGGAGATGCAGGGGGGACGACAGAGATGGGAGATCAGGGGGGGGGAGAGATGGGAGATCAGGGGGGGAGAGAGGTGTGAGATCAGGGGGGGGAGAGATGGGAGATCCAGGGGGGTGGGGGGGTTGGAGAGAGATGGGAGATACAGGTGGGGGGGTAGAGAGAAATGGGAGATCCAGGGTGGGGGGGGGGAGAGATGGGAGATCCAGGGTGGGGGAGAGAGAGATGGGAGATCCAGGGGGGGGGGAGATGGGAGATCCAGGGGGGGGGGGAGATGGGAGATCCAGGGGGGGGAGGGAGATGGGAGATCCAAGGGGGGGAGAGAGATGGGAGATCCAGGGGTGGGGGAGAGAGATTGAGAGATCCAGGGGTGGGGGGAGAGAGATGGGTGATCCAGGGGTGGGGGGAGAGAGAGATGGGAGATCCAGGGAGGGGAAGAGAGAGATTCGGAGACCCAGGGGGGGGGGGAGAGAGAGATGGGAGATCCAGGGGGGTGGGGAGAGAGATGGGAGATCCAGAGGGGGAGAGATAGATGGGAGATCCAGGGGGGAAGAGATAGATGGGAGATCCAGGGGGGAGAGAGATGGGAGATCCAGGGGGAGGGGAGAGAGGGATGGGAGATCCAGGGGGAGGGGAGAATGGGGTGGGAGATGAAGGGGGGTGGAGAGATATGGGAGATCCAAGGGGGGGAGAGATGGGAGATCCATGGGGAGGGGAGAGAGGGATGGGAGATCCAGGCGGAGGGGAGAGAGGGATGGGAGATCCAGGGGGGGGGAGAGATGTGAGATCCAGGAGGGGGAGAGAGATGGGAGATCCAGGGGGAGGGGAGAGAGGGATGGGCGATCCAGGGGTAGGGGAGAGAGGGATGGGAGATCCAGGGGGAGGGGAGAGAGGGATGGGAGAACCAGGGTGGGGGGTGAGAGATGGGAGATCCATGGGGGGGGGAGAGAGGGATGGGAGATCCAGGGTGGGGGGAGAGAGATGGGAGATGCAGGGGGGAGAGATATGGGAGATGCGAGGGGGAGAGAGATGGGAGATGCAGGGGGGAGAGATGGGAGATGCAGGGGGGGGAGATGGGAGATGCAGGGGGGGAGAGATGGGAGATGCAGGGGGGGGAGAGAGATGGGAGATCCAGGGGGGAGAGAGATGGGAGATGCAGGGGGGGGGAGAGAGAGAGATGGGAGATGCAGGGGGGTGAGAGAGATGGGAGATCCAGGGGGGGGGGGAGGAGAGAGAGATGGGAGATCCAGGGGGGGGAGAGAGAGATGGGAGATCCAGAGGGGGGAGAGAGAGATTGGAGATGCAGGGGGAGAGAGATGGGAGATATGGGGGGGAGAGATGGGAAATGCATGGGGGGGAGAGAGAGATGGGAGATACGGGGGGGGAGAGAGAGATAGGAGATGCGGGGGGGGAGAGATGGGAGATGCAGGGGGGGAGAGATGGGAGATGCAGGGGGGGCAGGGAGAGAGATGGGAGATCCAGGGGGTGGAGAGATGGGAGATGCAGGGGGGGAGATGGGAGATGCAGGGGGGCAGAGATGGGAGATCCAGGGGGAGAGAGAGAGATGGGAGATCCAGGGGGGGGGGAGAGAGATGGGAGATCTAGGGGGGAGAGAGAGATGGGAGATGTGGGGGGAGAGATTGGAGATGCAGGGGGGGGGAGAGATGGGAGATGCAGGGGGGGGGGAGAGAGATGGGAGATCCAGGGGGGGGGGGGAGAGAGAGATGGGAGATCCAGGGGGGGGGGGGGAGAGAGAGATGGGAGATCCAGGGGGGGGGAGGGAGAGAGATGGGAGATGCAGGGGGGGGAGAGATGTGAGATGTAGGGGGGGGAAGATGGGAGATGCAGGGGGGGAGGAGAGATGTGAGATGTAGGGGGGGGAAGATGGGAGATGCAGGGGGGGAGGAGAGATGTGAGATGTAGGGGGGGGAAGATGGGAGATGCAGGGGCGGAGAGATGGGAGATGCAGGGGGGGGGAGATGGGAGATGCAGGGGGGGAGAGATGGGAGATGCAGGGGGGGAGATGGGAGATGCAGGGGGGGAGATGGGAGATGCAGGAGGGGAGAGATGGGAGATGCGGGGGGAGGGTATACGAGGATGATGATGATGATGATGATGATTTTACCTGTGCCACCCAATTTTTTTAAATATGTATGGGGGTGGGTCTTTTATTATGTATTGCGGGGTGCGGTTTTTTGGTATGTATTTTGTGGGGGGAATGAGTGAGTGGGATAACTGACGGAAGGTAGGGGCGAGTGAGAGGGGGAGTGAGGAAAAGAGAGAGTAAGACACAGGGGAGATAAATAAATGCGAGGCGGGAGGGTAGGAGAGCGAGTGAGACGGAGGGGGGAGGGAGGGGAGGAGAGTGAGTGAGACGGAGGGGAAATTCATGGGTAGAGGGTGGGAAACAGAGGTGGCTCGTGAGGTGTGAAATTAACCTAAGGCCGCGCTTATAGTGCTGGCGACGCTGACGTCACGCTGCGGTCGCTGGAAAAATCTAATTGAAGTGACTTCCAGCGATTGGGGGGGGAGATGGGAGATGCAGGGGGGGAGAGATGGGAGATCCAGGGGGGCGGGGGGGTTGGAGAGAGATGGGAGATCCAGGTGGGGGGTAGAGAGAAATGGGAGATCCAGGGTGTGAGGGGGAGAGATGGGAGATCCAGGGTGGGGGGGGTGAGAGATGGGAGATCTAGGGGGGGGGGAGATGGGAGATCCAGGGTGGGGGGGAGAGAGAGATGGGAGATCCAGGGGGGGGGAGATGGGAGATCTGGGGGGGGGAAGAGAGATGGGAGATCCGGGGGGGGGGAGGGAGATGGGAGATCCAAGGGGGGGAGAGAGATGGGAGATCCAGGGGTGGGGGGAGAGAGATTGGGAGATCCAGGGGTGGGGGGAGAGAGATGGGAGATCCAGGGGTGGGGGGAGAGAGAGATGGGAGATCCAGGGAGGGGAAGAGAGAGATTCGGAGATCCAGGGGGGGGGAAGAGAGAGATGGGAGATCTGGGGGGGGGGGAGAGATGGGAGATCCAGGGGGGGAGAGATAGATGGGAGATCCAGGGGGGAAGAGATAGATGGGAGATCCAGGGGGAGGGGAGAGAGGGATGGGAGATCCAGGGGGAGGGGAGAGAGGGATGGGAGATCCAGGGGGAGGGGAGAGAGGGATGGGAGATCCAGGGGGGGGGGGAAGAATGGGATGGAAGATCCAGGGGGTGGGGAGAGATATGGGAGATCCAGGGGGGGAGAGATGGGAGATCCATGGGGAGGGGAGAGAGGGATGGGAGATCCAGGGGGAGGGGAGAGAGGGATGGGAGATCCAGGGGGTGGGAGAGATGGGAGATCCAGGGGGGGGGAGAGAGATGGGAGATCCAGGGGGAGGGGAGAGAGGGATGGGAGATCCAGGGGGAGGGGAGAGAGGGATGGGAGAACCAGGGTGGGGGGAGAGAGATGGGAGATCCAGGGGGGGGAGAGAGGGATGGGAGATCCAGGGTGGGGGGAGAGAGATGGGAGATGCAGGGGGGAGAGATATGGGAGATGCGAGGGGGGGAGAGATGGGAGATGCAGGGGGGGGAGAGATGGGAGATGCAGGGGGGGGGAGAGAGAGATGGGAGATCCAGAGGGGGGAGAGAGAGATTGGAGATGCGGGGGGAGAGAGATGGGAGATATGGGGGGGAGAGATGGGAGATGCAGGGGGGGGGAGAGATGGGAGATGCAGGGGGGGGGAGAGAGAGATGGGAGATGCAGGGGGCCGGGAAAGATGGGAGATGCAGGGGGGGCAGAGATGGGAGATCCAGGGGGGGGGGAGAGATGGGAGATCCAGGGGGGGAGAGAGAGATGGGAGATCCATGGGGGGGGAGGGAGAGAGATGGGAGATCCAGGGGGGGAGAGAGATGGGAGATCTAGGGGGGAGAGAGAGATGGGAGATGTGGGGGGAGAGATTGGAGATGCAGGGGGGGGAGAGATGGGAGATGCAGGGGGGGGAGAGAGAGATGGGAGATCCAGGGGGGGGTGGGGAGAGAGAGATGGGAGATCCAGGGGGGGGGAGGGAGAGAGATGGGAGATCCAGGGGGGGGAGAGAGATGGGAGATGCAGGGGGGTGGGGGGGAGATGGTAGATGCAGGGCGGGAGGAGAGATGTGAGATGTAGGGGGGGGAAAGATAGGAGATGCAGGGGGGGAGGAGAGATGTGAGATGTAGGGGGGGGAAGATGGGAGATGCAGGGGGGGAGAGATGGGAGATGCAGGGGGGGAGAGATGGGAGATGCAGGGGGGGGGGAGATGGGAGATGCAGGGGGGGAGAGATGGGAGATGCAGGGGGGGAGAGATGGGAGATGCAGGGGGGAGAATGAGTGAGTGGGATAACTGACGGAAGGTAGGGGCGAGTGAGAGGGGGAGTGAGGAAAAGAGGGAGTAAGACACATGGGAGATAAATACATGCGAGGCGGGAGGGGAGGAGGGCGAGTGAGACGGAGGGGGGCGGGAGGGGAGGAGAGTGAGTGAGACGGAGGGGAAATTCATGGGTAGAGGGTGGGAAACAGAGGGGGGCGGAGATGGGAGATCCAAGTGGGGGGAGAGAGAGATGGGAGATGCAGGGTAGAGAGAGATGAGAGATGCAGAGGGGTTGAGAGATGGGAGATGTGGGGGGAGAGATGGGAGATTCGGTGGGGAGAGATGGGAGATGCAGGGGGGGGGTTGGAGAGAGATGGGAGATCCAGGTGGGGGGGTAGAGAGATATAGGAGATCCAGGGTGGGGGGGGGGAGATATGGGAGATGCAGGGTGGGGGGGAGAGAGATGGGAGATCCAGGGGGGGGGAAGGGATATGGGAGATCCAGGGGGGGAGAGAGAGATGGGAGATCCAGGGGGAGGGGAAAGAGAGAGATGGGAGATCCAGGGGGGGGGGAGAGATAGATGGGAGATCCAGGGGGGTGAGAGATGGGAGATGCAGGGGGGGAGAGAGATGGGAGATCCAGGGGGAGGGGAGAGAGGGATGGGAGATCCATTGGGGGGGGAGCGCGATGGGAGATGCAGGGGGGGGGGGAGAGAGATGGGAGATCCAGGGGGGGGGAAGAGATGGGAGATCCAGGGGGGGGGAGAGAGATGGGAGATCCAGGGGGGGGGGGAGATGGGAGATCCAGGTGGGGGGGAGAGAGAGATGGGAGATGCAGGGGGGACGACAGAGATGGGAGATCAGGGGGGAGGAGAGATGGGAGATCAGGGGGGGAGAGAGGTGTGAGATCAGGGGGGGGAGAGATGGGAGATCCAGGGGGGTGGGGGGGTTGGAGAGAGATGGGAGATACAGGTGGGGGGGTAGAGAGAAATGGGAGATCCAGGGTGGGGGGGGGGAGAGATGGGAGATCCAGGGTGGGGGAGAGAGAGATGGGAGATCCAGGGGGGGGGAGATGGGAGATCCAGGGGGGGGGGAGATGGGAGATCCAGGGGGGGGAGGGAGATGGGAGATCCAAGGGGGGGAGAGAGATGGGAGATCCAGGGGTGGGGGAGAGAGATTGAGAGATCCAGGGGTGGGGGGAGAGAGATGGGTGATCCAGGGGTGGGGGGAGAGAGAGATGGGAGATCCAGGGAGGGGAAGAGAGAGATTCGGAGACCCAGGGGGGGGGGAGAGAGAGATGGGAGATCCAGGGGGGGGGAGAGAGATGGGAGATCCAGAGGGGGAGAGATAGATGGGAGATCCAGGGGGGAAGAGATAGATGGGAGATCCAGGGGGGAGAGAGATGGGAGATCCAGGGGGAGGGGAGAGAGGGATGGGAGATCCAGGGGGAGGGGAGAATGGGGTGGGAGATGAAGGGGGGTGGAGAGAGATGGGAGATCCAAGGGGGGGAGAGATGGGAGATCCATGGGGAGGGGAGAGAGGGATGGGAGATCCAGGCGGAGGGGAGAGAGGGATGGGAGATCCAGGGGGGGGGGAGAGATGTGAGATCCAGGAGGGGGAGAGAGATGGGAGATCCAGGGGGAGGGGAGAGAGGGATGGGCGATCCAGGGGTAGGGGAGAGAGGGATGGGAGATCCAGGGGGAGGGGAGAGAGGGATGGGAGAACCAGGGTGGGGGGAGAGAGATGGGAGATCCATGGGGGGGGGAGAGAGGGATGGGAGATCCAGGGTGGGGGGAGAGAGATGGGAGATGCAGGGGGGAGAGATATGGGAGATGCGAGGGGGAGAGAGATGGGAGATGCAGGGGGAGAGATGGGAGATGCAGGGGGGGGAGATGGGAGATGCAGGGGGGGAGAGATGGGAGATGCAGGGGGGGGAGAGAGATGGGAGATCCAGGGGGGAGAGAGATGGGAGATGCAGGGGGGGGGGGAGAGAGAGAGATGGGAGATGCAGGGGGGTGAGAGAGATGGGAGATCCAGGGGGGGGGGAGGAGAGAGAGATGGGAGATCCAGGGGGGGAGAGAGAGATGGGAGATCCATAGGGGGGAGAGAGAGATTGGAGATGCAGGGGGAGAGAGATGGGAGATATGGGGGGGAGAGATGGGAAATGCATGGGGGGGAGAGAGAGATGGGAGATACGGGGGGGGAGAGAGAGATAGGAGATGCGGGGGGGGAGAGATGGGAGATGCAGGGGGGGAGAGATGGGAGATGCAGGGGGGGCAGGGAGAGAGATGGGAGATCCAGGGGGTGGAGAGATGGGAGATGCAGGGGGGGAGATGGGAGATGCAGGGGGCAGAGATGGGAGATCCAGGGGGAGAGAGAGAGATGGGAGATCCAGGGGGGGGGAGAGAGATGGGAGATCTAGGGGGGAGAGAGAGATGGGAGATGTGGGGGGAGAGATTGGAGATGCAGGGGGGGGGAGAGATGGGAGATGCAGGGGGGGGAGAGAGATGGGAGATCCAGGGGGGGGGGGGGAGAGAGAGATGGGAGATCCAGGGGGGGGGAGGGAGAGAGATGGGAGATGCAGGGGGGGGAGAGATGTGAGATGTAGGGGGGGGAAGATGGGAGATGCAGGGGGGGAGGAGAGATGTGAGATGTAGGGGGGGGAAGATGGGAGATGCAGGGGGGGAGGAGAGATGTGAGATGTAGGGGGGGGAAGATGGGAGATGCAGGGGCGGAGAGATGGGAGATGCAGGGGGGGGGGAGATGGGAGATGCAGGGGGGGAGAGATGGGAGATGCAGGGGGGGAGATGGGAGATGCAGTGGGGGAGATGGGAGATGCAGGAGGGGAGAGATGGGAGATGCGGGGGGAGGGTATACGAGGATGATGATGATGATGATTTTACCTGTGCCACCCAATTTTTTTAAATATGTATGGGGGTGGGTCTTTTATTATGTATTGCGGGGTGCGGTTTTTTGGTATGTATTTTGTGGGGGGAATGAGTGAGTGGGATAACTGACGGAAGGTAGGGGCGAGTGAGAGGGGGAGTGAGGAAAAGAGAGAGTAAGACACAGGGGAGATAAATAAATGCGAGGCGGGAGGGGAGGAGAGCGAGTGAGACGGAGGGGGGCGGGAGGGGAGGAGAGTGAGTGAGACGGAGGGGAAATTCATGGGTAGAGGGTGGGAAACAGAGGTGGCTCGTGAGGTGTGAAATTAACCTAAGGCCGCGCTTATAGTGCTGGCGACGCTGACGTCACGCTGCGGTCGCTGGAAAAATCTAATTGAAGTGACTTCCAGCGATTGCAACCAAGCAGTTTCGCCGTCCTGTCGCTCCTACTATAAGCGCACGCGACGGCGTCAATACATTTGCTTTGACGCGACGTCGCCAGCACTATTAGCGCGGCCTAATATGTGTCAGACAGATAAGGGCTCCCCGAGATTTTTCTAAATACTTCAAGGGTTCTTCCAAACAAAAAAGTTTGCGCCCCCCTGGTCTAGTCTATCTTCTTAATCCACCTCCTAGCAGAGCTAATAATAAGT
The DNA here is from genome assembly GCF_040206685.1 of Ascaphus truei. Classification (NCBI taxonomy): domain Eukaryota; kingdom Metazoa; phylum Chordata; class Amphibia; order Anura; family Ascaphidae; genus Ascaphus; species Ascaphus truei. The sequence goes on from NC_134487.1 coordinate 31,958,502, forward strand.
ACTGTAAGTAGCAACATATATTTATAATACACAACCCTATTTAGTTTGCAAATTGTAATATTATATACACAAGTCACAAGGTCAGGTCAGGAATGAGGAATATCAAATTTTTTAAATGTCTTAATTTGAATTAATGCCTTCATTTTTTATTTAATTTTAATGTCTTCGTTATTTATGAAATTTTAATTAATGTATTTTTTATTAAGTACAGTAGAGATTAAAAAGTACATTTCAGATTTCAGGCTGCAAAGTGGTTTGTTTTATTTATTTCTGATGGAGGATTTCACTATCCTCTATACCGGGGGGTGCAAACTTTTTTTACCTGCGCCCCCCTGCCGGCGGTCTCCTCACCCCCGCCCGCGCACCCTCCTCAACCCTACTTACCTCGGCGTCATGACATCACGTTGCCATAGCAACGTGGCGTCACATGACCTTGCTGCGTCAGGTGACGCGTTTAGGAAGCCGCCGGAGCTAAGGTAAGTAAAGGTTTACAGAGGCCCTGCAGCTCCCCCGGCACTTAATTTAAGTGCCTTCGGGAAGCACGCGGAGCATCTGTAAACCCCCCACCCCCCGCAGGCAGTCTCGCGCCCCCCAGTTTGCGCACCGCTGCTGTATACACACAAACACACTGCATCCCCCACCTCTATACACACAAACACACACTGCAGAGCCCATCTCTATACACACAAACGCACACTGCAGCCCCTAACTCTATACACACAAACACACACACACTGTGCCCCCACCTCTATACACACAAACACACACTGCAGAGCCCATCTCTATACACACAAACGCACACTGCAGCCCCTACCTCTATACACACAAAGACACACACACTGTGCCCCCACCTCTATACACACAAACACACACTGCAGGTCCCACCTCTATATACAGAAACACACAGTGCAGCCAGGGTTCCCACCTTCTATTGAAGGCTAACCCGGAGATAACATTTTTTAGATCTTTTTATTATATATTTATTTATCTTGCCTTTGGCTGTATCCTCCCCTCCAAATTCCGCCATCGTGGAATTGCGACGTTATGTAATGCCCATTGTCATAACAACGATACTCTCCTTGGCGTCACGTTGCATCAAGTTGACATAACAACGGGATGCATTATGGTGACGAGGCATCACGTGATGCCACATTGACATGGCAACATGTCCCCGCCTGACGTTAGAGTGTTTCGTTGTCATGGCAACGGGGGGCGTAACGTGATGTCTATTGTTTTATAAATAATTTATTTAGGTGTCCCAGTTTTTCATTTTGAAAATCTGGTCACCCTAATAGATACACATTTAAAATGTTTGTCCGTTACATTGCTGCTGGTTACGGCCTTGTCGAGGGTGGCGCTGAGCGGGCGGGCTCACGCTCGCCACGATGAGACACATTGCGACAATGTGTGTGGCCAGCGTGAGTGGGCGGGCGCGCCTGCTCAACGCTTAGCTGCTTGCTGAACAAGCAAATTTGAATTTGCTTCGCGCAAGCGCGTCACGTGAGCGGTTCGCCCATGAGGGCGAACTAGCTCCGTGACGTCGTGGCCACGCCCCCAGGCAAGCATGCGCCTAGCCGGCCACAAATCGCGCGGCTGAGCAGGGCGCAACACACGAGCAACAGCGCGCCCGTTCCCTGCTTGGCCGAGGTCTTAGGCTTCGTTTATAGTGCAGGCGTGCGCGACGGAGCACATGCAGTTGCGCGTGCCTGTTGCCCGAGCGATCCCTGCACTCTGATGGGGAGGTGTGGCCGTGATGTCACCAGGCTGGTTGGCCCTTGTTGGCTGAACTGCTCAGGTGACACGGCCGTCACGTGAGAAAACAAAACAGTTTGTTTCTTCAAAATTCTGCTGCGCAGTCGCTCTTCCTCACACACGCAGTCGTGCGCACTATGTCCGGCCCGACAGAGCTGCTGTATTTTGTTTTCACCACACGCGTTGCCACGCGGACTATAATCACGGCCTTATATGTTTTGTACTGTGCAAACTTGTTATGCAAAGCTTTAGACAAGAAGAATATTCCGAAAGACGCACAATAACTGAAGTTGGAAGCATAAGTGCTCAGATGTCTCAATAGAGCGCAATGTCCAGTACAGCAGCTTTGGATAGCATAGTGTTTCTAAGGACACTCAAGGTTGAAACCATTTTTCAATTCATTATAACTTTGGAAAATAATTCCAGAATGAAACTTGGCAACATTGTATCTGTTTCGTGTCCAGTTTATTAATGTCTCATTAATTAAATTATATTCGAAATGTCAATTCCTATACAGAACTCTAACTCTAATAAGATAATGGGGAATTATTTTTTGTAAAGCCTAAAATATTGACATGTTTTGTGGTATTATGTAATACAAATCATCAATATGCACAGGGTAGTTTATTTCAAGAACATTTCAATGTCAATTTCTCCTATCAAAAGAACACCACTATGGGTAAAGCACAGAGATTTGACCTTACTTAGACAATGCTGAATGTACTCCCACAGTTTATGAATAATTTTTAGAATGAATAAACGTACTCTAGACAGGCCTGCACAACTCCAGTCCTCGAGGGCCGCAAACAGGCGAAGTTTTCATGATATCCCTAGTTCAGTCATACTGAGCCACTAATTGAGCCAGCTGTGCTGAAGTAGGGATATCCTGAAGACCTGGCCTGTTTGCGGCCCTTGAGGAATGAAGTTGTGCAGCCTGCTCTAGAAGTAGTGTAGTTTTCCTCTTTGACAAAGGCCTGAGGGCTGAAACGCGTCAGAGGATCCATCAGCTGTATACTTCTGTTCAATAAAGTTTTTTAGTCACCACCACTGTTACCCTCGCTTCTTTGACGGCTGTGCTACGTTCCAGCCTCCTATGGGAGGAGTTTCTACCTTGTTTCCTTCCGGACAGCACGCCGGGTGGTTGCCGGCTTCCTCAATGACATCACCGCCGGTCATGTGACCGCCCTACGCGACGGAACAGTTGCGAGAGGGTTGGCTGTGCTACCATCATCATTTGGATTACCGAGGCTCGGCATCAGAAACTACAGAAACGTGAGTCCCTTTAAAATACAACACGATTGGTGCTCATAGCTGAGCCAGTTGCTGAGAGAGACCACACACATATTCAATGATTTTTTGCCTTGACTCATGAATGTGATTATCTACATGCATCAACCACTACTTTGTTTCTGAAGCACCTGGTGGGTAAACTCTGTTCACCCGATTACACAATAGTTTTCCAATAGACATGGGGATGGGATATTACAATGAAGAGTGTTGCTTCTTTATCAGAAGCCCTAAAGCAGGGGTGGCCAACTTCCGTCGCCACGGGCCACCAATAGGTCAGGATATCCCTGCTTTAGCACAAGTGGCTGTTTTTGACTGAGCGACTGATTGCGCCACCCGTGCTGAAGCAGGGATATCCTGAAAACCTGATTCGTTGGTGGCCCTTGAAGACTGGAGTTGGCCACCCCTGCTCTAAAGTGACAAACACATGATGTTCTCCCTTTGAGTTGTGTCAATGTATAAATACAAATGACATACCTGTAAGTTACCAGGCAGGTTTCTGGAATCTGACAACATATTGACGGCCTTTTGTCTTCCAGCCCTAGCGTGCTGTGCGATGGAATATGTTGGCGCGTTATAAATAAATAATGATGATAATAATAATATATAATATCTAAATTATTCTTGTGCAGCACTGACCGTGACGACGAACAGAAATAAAGACTCCCTAAGTGGAGCAAAACCTCGTGATGCCTTACGGCCCATTTAGTTTGTTTTGCTTTGCAAAGGTGGCCCAATGTGACCGGCGCAATGTCACTCGGGGACATATTCATTAAACTGAAATGTTGTCAATGCAAAGGGCATGCAATTTGATGCAATAAAAATGCTGTGTTTTCACAGCATTCATTCAGAATTATCTATGCATAAAAAGTGTCTGATTTGACATCTCTTTTGCATGCACCTTTTGCACAATTTGTTGCTTCCATGAATTTGACCATCAGACAGTGAGAACATTTCTGGGGACACACCTTTCTTTGCTTATTTCCCAGGTGTGTCTCCCAGAGCTCCTCTCGTGATGGTCCTGTGATGTCATTTATGAAAAAACTTAATTAACAAACCTGAATTTGGCATAATTTAGCAAGCCAACATATCAACATCAGTATGTGTTTCGGGGCCAGATTCATTAAGCTCCGTTGGCCTATTTAACAGGACATTAACCTAAGATAAAAACTGTTAATCATAACACAGTACTCACTGGAGCAAATAATGTGACGTTAACGGAGGTATATATCATTTTATTAATGTAGCATCATCAGGGTACGTACACTTTACAAAATTACAGGGAAAATAAAGTACAAAACAATAGGTAGAGGAGCAGAAAATCAATTCTAACAAATCTAAGCACTGTACTTTTTGTATATTAAAGTTAAACTTTAATAAGTAATGACTGGGCTCTGATTGAACTGTTGCACGCTTTGCAGATGGTCATTTATATTTTTGGACACATTTAGCTATAACAGATTTTTGTGTGTTAAGTGCATAGATTTCATAGTAAACAGGAACCATAAGACTCAGCAAATTACATATTTGATATTTTTTTGGGTGGTGTTGGCCTCGGATTAAAGATATGGCACAACTGTGAGCACGTGACTTGCATATGTGACAAGCGTTAAAACACAAAGCTATCTAGCTGACTTGCTTTCACCGGCACACATGTCACTTGAAAGAATATCATCTCCCCTCAATCCATACCAATATACCAATTGTTACGAATGGCACACTTATGAGCACGTGACTTTTATATGTGTGACGAGGGCTAATACACACAGCTAACTCACTGGCTCACCTTTCACCTACACAAGGTACCTCAAATGAGTAATATCTACCCTCAATCCGTCACAATATATATCTTTAACCCGCTGCCACCACCAAAGAAATGATCAAAATATTAATTTGCAGAGATTCTCTTCCCTGTTTATAAAGAAAACTATGTACTTGACACACATCTGTTACAGCAAAATGTGTCTGAAAATGTAAATTACTCTCTACAAAAGTGTGCAACAGTTCAATCATCATTACTTACTAAAGTTTAGTTTTAATATACAAAAAGTACAGTGCTTAGGTTACATAAAAAGATTATTACAAGAACATACAGTATAAAATGCAGATTGTTTCATAAAATAAAAGGATAAAACAAAACAGAATCTAACTTACGTTACGTATGTAACAGATTTTCTGGACCTGGCTGACCCCCCCAATCTTACATTGGCCCCAGTGGTCTAACCAGTCCCCATTACATGGTTGTGTCTGGTGGTGCACCTGTTGGCAACAGGACTCCTGAGTCTCCCGCATGATGTTGTGTGGGGAATGCCAACCCAGACAGGCAGCTGAGGTAGTGTGTGTGAGTCCTACCTATATCCAGTGCAGCGCCTCCACCACATCAGGATACCTGCATCTGCATGGGAATAGTTCTGATGAGGAACTCCTCCGTGGTGCCTTCCTCTGCAGAGTAATTCCAGACTCACACATGAGGGTATCTTTTATCAAGGGCATCTTTATTGATCTTGGTATGGAACAGCCGCCCCTCGCAGCTAGCAGCTTAGCCACACATCCTTCTTGCTGCTGTCCCTTTGAAACGTACGTCCTCCCAATGGAGTGGGATCCCCTCTCCCTTCAGGGAGATCACCCCCTGTGCCAGATCCCTGGACACAGTGTAGGCCTTGTCAGCCTTAAGGCTGCTTGGGTCTGTAAACTGGAACTGGGCCTCTAGTTGAGGCACTAGTGGACCCGTTGACCTTCAAGTCTGAACCTAGACTTGATCCTCTATGAATACACTAACTTTGGACAGTGCTGTGCCTTATATATCTCAGGAACCTGGCACATCTCTGATGTCACCAACGGTGGACTCAGAGCATGTTACCACTCCCCTTGAATACATATGACACCTCACCAGGGTGTGAGGGCAAACCTCCATGATTGATGCAGGCAACGCTGTAACTTACCAGGCTTACTGCCAGCATGAGAAAAAACTGTAGACCATTTTCCAGCATGGCTACACGTATAACATTGATCAGATCTTTTCCCAAAGGATCTTGAGTGGAAATTGAGATTTCAGGTGTTCCAGAATGGACACTCTCTTAGTTGAAATCTACTTCAAAATTAAAATGCAGGGTTTATATTCTAAGTTTCCGTAATTGAAACACAGCATACTCACTATCTGGATGTGTTCTGAACTCCCCCTCTCATCAATATGTAATAACCATTTTTACGACTTAAAGAAAAAAAAACTTTGACTTTGCCTCAATATATAAAACACTTCCTAACTTGGTTTCTACAGTACTTAGACAAACGCCATCTTCACGTCTTCTTTTTCTTCAAGATAAACATAGACACATGAAAGCAAATGGAGTGGGAATATGTAAAGTTAGATGGTCCACAGAAGACAGCAATGTGTGGAGAGAAGAGGCAAACCATGTGGACTTCCAAGGATGAAAATATTAGGAAAGTATGTAGGTGAAGGCAGGAGCTGAAACTTGCTGTAAGAAAAAAGAATAGCCACCCCTCTACCACATCCCATTGGCGAAGTGTATAAAAGAAAGAGAGGCTGCTATGGGATGAAGCTGCCTCCAGAGCAGAGTCGGCGTTTGAGAGCCAAATTCCAGTTCGTGAAAAAAATTGAAGCGATTGAGAAGTCATGCACATCAAGTATTTTGTTGACCGCTCATTCTCATTCTGAGATTGATCAGGATTTACTCCTGATAAAACATGAGGCTATTTGTATGTTGCCCCCTTTCCCTAACACAATGGGAACTACGCATTCTGCTGTTACCTGTGGCTCACAGAAGGCCTAAGTCTCCGCCGCTGGGAGCCTGGCTTTCGTTCATCTTGGCGCAGCGCCTCCACCTCGGAGGGATCCTAGCGCAGCTGGATAACCCCTCACAGGACCCAATACAGCAGAGAATAAATATACACACACTGATATAACAAGCTTATCTTTACTGACACATAACTAAACAATGCAATAACAATACAAGGCCCACAATACACACCCACACAATATACACCCCGGTGATATCTCCCAAAGTACTGAGACGCCCTGGGCACCTAACCACACGGTGTCCACAGAGCCAATCCCACCCAAAGTGTGTGGAGTAGTGCTACCCACTGTATATGGCCGTTGGTGCACGTGGGTACCTTCCTGGTTTCCACCCAGACCAGGGTATATAGAAGATGATGGATCCGCAGGCCACAATGTGGTCCCACGCCGCATGGTCAGTCTGATCCTCTCCTTCCCGAAGGCGTCTGCCTCTTGAGGGAGCTCCGGCAGGAGGGTGTCCCTTAATGTCTCTGATAATGTCTATAGAGTGCCTAGGGTCTGGTCCCAGACCGCAGGCAGCGCACACCGTGTGGCGTCCGTCACCGGTTCACTAACGCTAGGCAGCTACTGGGGAAGTGTCTCTATCTATGGGCCTTCCCTGCAGTAACCTACGGGGCAACCTGGCCTTGTCCAGAGGAGCACTGCTCCCTGGACACTACCTGCTCCATTGGTGTCCCTCTTCGACTGGCGAGCGGTCCTAAGCTCGCCAAATGTATCTTTCTCCGGCTCCCTGCCTGTGTCCCTAAGGCTCATGGGACTTGTAGTCCCTTGCGGAGCCACAGCAAGATGGCTGCCGCAACTTTGTCACTGCACATGCACAAGGCTGCTTTTGCGCATGCGCGAAGACTCAAGATGGCCAGTGCTTGTGCCGCTGATTTGTGCGGAGCTCCGGCAGCAGCCGTCCCCCTCCCTGCACCGGAGGTAAGAGGGGACCCGGCTACATGTAATAGACATTACTGTGAATTACATGCAAATGAGTTCATTATAGCCACAATTATATTCGTCCCAAGCTCCACTGAGGTTAATGCCAGGAGATTTGGGGAGACACCTGTAAATATACCTGGGAAATCTACACATGTAAATATGTAAAATATATGGAGTTAAGGAAAATATTGACATTGACATATTTCCTATGTGTGTTCAGAGGTATCTCCCCACGTGGAGCATGGATTCATCTATTTACAGGTATAGAAGTTAAACGGTCCACTCCTAAATTGATCTCTCAATGGGCCCTCTCCTAAATCGACCTCCCAAATATTAATTTAGTGAATAAAAAGTAAACTCGGGGGGGAAAATGCTCTGATTTAATGGAGCTTAATGAATCTAGCCCTCTGTGCTGTGTCCAATTGAACAAGCTGCTGTCTGTTTACTCCGCTGTGTAAATTGCTATCTGTCTCAATAATGTACCGAATGTATGTTTTCTCAGTAATTTGTATAACGTCCCCTGATTTTAGAATAAAGAAATCCTTCAACTAACACTACATTAAAGTATCATTATGATTTGTAACTAAGGGAAAGAAAGCAAGCAAATTACCATTTATGGGTCACCGACTGATACTTTATTACTTGAAACCATAAGGAACAAGATGGATCAATTTGCTCACCAGTGTGTATAGATAGGATTGTTACAGAGGTGCATAGGAGGAGAATATAATGTACACTGCACTGATCCCAATAGGACCAAAAAAAGATCCTCCAAATTATTGCACTCAATGTATAATTTACAGAGTATGTAGGACAACCGTGGTCCAGCAGATAGTTTTCTGCAAAGGCTGTCAGATAGACAATAGGATCAGTAATTAAAATAAAATAATACAATTTTATTACATCCAAGGATTAATACTGTAGGTGACACAGTGAAAATAATTATATACAGTGAGGAATATAATAAAATAAAATCTCCGTAGTGGAGTGCAGAGTAGTTGGGAAACTGAGATAATATAATATGTTAGACATTATATATGCTTATAATTGTGTGTCTATAACATACTGTATATACTCAGGATTACTACTCCGACATCATGAATGGTGTATGAATGCTGTGATCTCTAAATAGGATCAAAATAGATTTATCATTGCTAGGATACCGTCAAAAAATGATATATGACATAAGTGTATATAAATGGTAATAGTAACAAAATTAGTCATATCAAGGAAAATGTAGTTTTTGTTACATAGAGATAAATTCCACATCCGCAATTGATTTATAAAGTGGAGTCATATATTCACTGTTATTGCAGTATACAAACCATTTGGTGTCCCCATACAGGATATAAGAAAACTATATGGGAGACTGAAAGAATAAAGTATATAGTTATGCTATCTCCATGCACTACATATGCCTGTATGAGCAGTGTAGTGCTCAGATCCTTAGTAGCAAAGTGACATATAACTGTCAAGCAGAATATCCAAAATGGTGTAGGACAGAATGCCTGAATAGGTTGTATGTCTGTAATATCTAAAACAGCAGACTAGTTTACTTCAGTGGAAGGTAAACAGTCGCTGAGGATCAGGTACGGTCTGAAAGAAAATAACACCAAGATACGTATTGTGATGGCTAGATGTCACAACTCCAATGACGTCACCACCGTGACGCCCTACTCATCTCCCCCCTGAGTCATAGGTAGGACTGTTTGTAAGCTACTGTATATGCTGCAGCTGCCAATTAGGTAGCGCATCTGTGGTTAACAACAATCTTGGCTGAGCTGTGATAGCTTGCTCGGGCTCATAGGTATAGCTGCACAGTGTAGTGATCAGCTCAGGTAGATATCTAGATATAGACCGGCTGTTAGCAGACGGTTCCTCGTGTGAGTGAATACTCTACATCTGGATCAGAGCCGGGGTGTCTTGGGGAGGTATTTTCATGCTTGTTTTGAGCAGAGTTGGATAGAATGGTGGGTGTCAGATAGTGTAAGTACCGCTGTGTGGCAGTGACTTCTAAACCATCCCGGATCAGAACCGGGTTTTGACAGTGGAGGATCACTGCAATGATTTCGTTTTTAATTCAATTTTGTTTAAACTTGAGGCATGGACACACGACTTACCTTTAAATAGCAGCATAGTTGCCTTTCTTACTATATGACACACAGATACATATCTGTTTTTTTTTTATACAGCCCAGTATTATTTCCACTGCAACAGTATTCTTTTGATCTACCATCTATCTCTGAGTTATCCTTTAGGGAAGTGGTGCCGAACATAGGTCTCAAACCAGCCTCATCCACTCCATCTCAGTTAGATAACAGAGCACATACTGTACTTAATAGCTTACCATCTATACCTCTGCTCACAGGGAGATAAATACCCCCTTTCTTAACATTTACTTTGCCTAGGAGTAATAGCTAATTTTTGCTCCATCTGTGCTTTATTTTAATTATATCTATTAAAATTTGTCTTTTTAGTTGTTACATATTACTTACTAACTGTGGTGGTGTGCACCACATTGGGGTCTCTGTACCCCCTTGTACAATTTTGAATATCGAGAGTTCTACTCTCTTCCTCAGGTCGGGCAATACTCAACGAGAAAGCTCAATACTCAACGAAAGCTTTTCTTATTATATCAATTGTTCGATCAAATAAAAATGGTATTGCCTAATACTGAAGTGAGTTCTCAAAAGAGTACGCGAGAGTTTTCAACTGTCCTAGAATTTTTAAAGTAATGCAAACGCACATTTTCAACTCCTCCTACTCCTCTACTCTGCTACCTTTCCCTCCTCCTTCAAGCATGCAACAGTTATACCCTTACTCAAAAACATCATGCTTGACCCTACCTGTCTCCTAATTATCGTCTTGTCTCCCTCCTGCCTTTTGCCTCTAATCTCCTTGAACGCCTTGTATTCTCTCGCTTGTGTAGCCCCGAGGTATATTTTCACTTTCTGGCCCCCCTCCGCGAGTGCCGTGCGGTAGCGGGTGCCGCCGGAGGCTGCGACGGACCCGCCGGCACTTCGCGAGGGTGGGGGCCAGAGCAGGGAGCAGCACGGGGCATAGCGGTGCAGGCTGGTTGCCGGGGACGCGATCGGGCTGTCGCTAGGGCCGCGATCGCGTTGCCCCCGGCTGGGCGGCTTGCAGAGAGTGCGCCGCCATTGCGCGTTAGCTCGCGCATGCGCAGTAGGGCGGAAGCGCGCGATAGGACTCCAGGGATAGGGAGAGGTCGCGCGAGAGTAGGGAAGTGTAGAGGGAGAGTGAGGCGGCCATTAGGGGTTCGCGCATGCGCAAGGGAAGCGCGCACGCGGCCCCAATGCTTTAGGCAGCCCCTGGGAACTACAACTCCCAGGAGGCTTAGGGAGGCAGAGGTCAGGTGCTCCCTAGTGGCCAATAGGGCTGGAGGAAGCTCAGCCCGGGAATATAGATACATTTCCCGGGCTTTGCAACAGTCAGGCAGAGGAGAAGGAAGGTGTTGGAAGGGTGCAGGGAGCGCGTGGCTCCTGCATCAGGTAAGGGTTCTCCCTAGATCCCCAGGCAGGCCCCAATTCCCGGGTAAGGGTAGGGGGTAACTGAAGAGGGACGGCCATAGCTAGGGAGGTGACCCTTACGTGTGGAAGGTGCAGTTTGGCAGTGCCACAGTGGATAGTGCTGTGGGCACTGTCAAAGAGGCACAGTGTGCTTGCAGTGGGATTGCTGCGGGATCCGGGTGGCTGTGTGTGATTGCAGCTGTCTGGGTGTGTGTCGCTGCATGTGCTGTGCGCAGTGCGTGCAGTGTGTGTGCACGGTGTGAATACCTGCAGGCTGACAGTGTAAGCTGAGTGTTGGCTGCAGGGGCGTTAGGCTGCTAGGATTAGCAGATACAGTTGAGACTGGGTAGCTAGGGGAAGGGGGGCGGTTATTGTCCACAGGCCCTAGGAGTTTTCCCCAAGCCATCCCAGGTTGCGGGTTCTTCAGGGACAGGCCCTAGGTTAGGGTTGCTGTCACTCTAGTAGTAGGTATTGATAGGAAGGCGGTTGCTGTTCCCATGCGGTTGGTGTTGCCGTGATCCGGTTGCAGTTCCCGTGGAGCGGTGGGACCCTCGTTGGGGTCCACCGGCAGAGTACCTGGAATAGGATCAGACGGACGTCTGACCCTTTTAGAAGAAAGTGTGTTGCGGTCCCGAGCATCGGAGTGCTCGGAAGGTATCTCTGAAGTAATATATGTGCACCAACTGGGCCCTAGCTTAATATAGTGACTGCGCAGTCACCCACGACCTTTCGTAGGAGGACGGGACATTGGGTGTGGGGTGATCACAGGACACTGGGTGGGGTACACCAGACATTGGGTTGATGTGATGCGGGTAGAGCATCTGGTTATGGTTATGTTATGTAATGTGTTATATGTGTGTTAAGTAAAGAGTTAGTATTGTTTATCTATAAGTGTTATTGTATTTCTTACTCAGGGCTATCTTTCCTAACGGGGGATCCTGGGTAAGTGGAGGCGCTGCACCAAGTAAGGGTAAGGGTTTTCCCCAGGCTCCCAGCTAGCGGAGGCTCAGATCTCCTGGAGCCACACAGGTTATGCAGTACCAGTAGTCCCTTAGAGCAGGTGTGTTGCAGGGAAAGGGACCGGTTAGACCACGAGGGGCCAATGTGATATTGGGTGGGTCAGCCGGTTCACAAAAAGGGCTACATTTGGAGGCGCTGCTGAGAGATCAGACCTGGGGTGCCCTGTACATGTTTTTCTAAATTTGTGTCCTATTTTTGTTCCGCCATGGGGAAGCCCTCAAGGCGGAGGAAGCCACGTGCTAAGTTCCCGGCCGCGCGGGAAAATGTTGCCAACAGTCATCCAGGACTGGCGGGAAAATCCGAGCCCCGCCCCCACACTGTGAGTGACTTAGTACAGAGCTCACAACACTCCCTGGAAGAGAGTACTGGACACAGAGAAAATTGCTCGCCGGCGTATGGATCCTGGCAGACCAAGACTGGGAGCGTATCCTTTTTGTTGTGTCCATGTACAATACAAACATTGAGTGTCTGGGGTAGTATGGACCTTAATGTTTTGGCGTGCATGGTAAAAATGCGGTTGGAAGACACGAACGAGGAGGGGTACCTAGACTGTTTTTGTAACCAAGGTGACTGCTCGTCTTGTAAGTTGGCTTGGGGACGTATATGTGGCTACTGCAGGGTACCAACCCTGCAACCCAAACTGCCGCAGCCTGCCGAACGGCCAGTGGGAGGGGACACTGTTGTAGAAATGGAGTGTCCTTCCCCTGAGGAAGAAATAGACTGCCAGGGGTTACACCGCAATGTGTATGTGTCCTGGCGAGCGCCGGGAATAGATGAAGTTGTGCTAGCGTGTCCCTGCCTGCAAAAAGCCTGTGCCTCGGGAGCAGTCCTGTCGCAGTTACCGCTCGACTTCAAGAACATCGAGTTGGATGGAGAACTGGGTATCCAGTGTTTTATGCCAAATTGTGACTGTCCTAGGGAGGCACTGGAGTGGGGGCCTCAATGTGATTGCTGCGGGGCCTGGTTCCTACAGCCTATCCTGCCCCAGGCGGCGGAACCAGCCGATGAAGGAGAGGAGGAGCCGGACCTCTCTCCTGAAGTAAGTGATGCGTGTCCCCAGTTTGTTCTACTTCCAGAGGCCGCCGAGGACCCGTGTGTCCAGACCACTGTGGCAGACCCTCTCAAAGGGGACGTGCAAATGGAGGAGCAGGAACTTCTGCTGGCGGAACCTGCGGAGGAAGAGGCGCCTGATGGTGCTACCGAGGTGGGTGAAGCCGCTCCTGAATTGTCCACTTCAGCGATGGAGGTGGTGGAGGGCCCGTGTGCCCAAGTGGACTTGCCAGACGCTGAGGCGGAGCCGCTGAAGGCGGAGCTCCAGATGGCGGAACCCCCGATGTCGGTTCCAGATCCGGTTCCCGAGCAGGAACCACCGAGACCAGAACCACAAGTCCCGGAAGGCCAGGGTAAGGTGTTTATACCCCCGCCCTTGTGCGATGAGTCCAGCGACCGACCGAGCGTGGTGATGCGCCTGCCGGCGGACCACTCCAGTGAGGTCACCGAGGCAACCGCCTCAACTGATCCAGACCATGATGTGGGCCCGTGTGCCCTGCAACGGCCAGTCCGGCCTATCAACGAGGTACCAGCGGTCCCAGGCTTGGGATCAGTACCTGGCGACAACGACGGGGGTAAGTTGACTGCCCCAGGGGTGTCGGGTGTGAGCTCCCCGGTGATCGTGGAGCCTGGTGACTCCAGAGGTAGGGTCATCCGGGCGATGGGCTCACCCCGTCATCGCGTCCTGGTGGAGGTGTCTCCCCCAGAAGATCTCTGCAGATCGTGGAATGAACTCGACCTCATCAAGGTATCCGGTGTAGCGGACCGGAGCGACACATACTCCTGTGAGAGGAGTCTCCAAACGGGCCTACCCGAAGACGTGGTGCCGTCCGCGGACGAAGTCACCGTTAAAGGGATTGTTGGAGCGGACAAAGACTCTGTTGAGACCGCTCTGGTAGTTGTGGCCTCTCCCAGGTGCGCGATGGAGCGCTATGTTCGCCATGTGGTGGATCGAGGCAAGAGACTGAGCCTCTCTGTCTCCCGTGAGACGAGACCGGAGGGTCCGGAAAGGGTCAACACCCAGGACCCCGTACATTTATTTCTACGAGAGGGAGAAGGTGGGTTTTTGCAAGGGGCAGGTCTAGAGTTCCAAAAGACTCACAGGAGTCAAGGAGGGATACCCTCACCCCATCTGTTAGGGGCACTCCACTCTGAGACTCAGCTGGCCTCGGGTATCCATATGAGTATTGATGATGAAATGCATGCTACATGTGATGTGAATTATGCCATGTATTTTTCATTATATAAATCTCTGTGTGGTTGCTACCCAAGCGAGGGCGTTGGGATTCTGCGAAGGGGAGAATGTAGCCCCGAGGTATATTTTCACTTTCTGGCCCCCCTCCGCGAGTGCCGTGCGGTAGCGGGTGCCGCCGGAGGCTGCGACGGACCCGCCGGCACTTCGCGAGGGTGGGGGCCAGAGCAGGGAGCAGCACGGGGCATAGCGGTGCAGGCTGGTTGCCGGGGACGCGATCGGGCTGTCGCTAGGGCCGCGATCGCGTTGCCCCCGGCTGGGCGGCTTGCAGAGAGTGCGCCGCCATTGCGCGTTAGCTCGCGCATGCGCAGTAGGGCGGAAGCGCGCGATAGGACTCCAGGGATAGGGAGAGGTCGCGCGAGAGTAGGGAAGTGTAGAGGGAGAGTGAGGCGGCCATTAGGGGTTCGCGCATGCGCAAGGGAAGCGCGCACGCGGCCCCAATGCTTTAGGCAGCCCCTGGGAACTACAACTCCCAGGAGGCTTAGGGAGGCAGAGGTCAGGTGCTCCCTAGTGGCCAATAGGGCTGGAGGAAGCTCAGCCCGGGAATATAGATACATTTCCCGGGCTTTGCAACAGTCAGTCAGGCAGAGGAGAAGGAAGGTGTAGGAAGGGTGCAGGGAGCGCGTGGCTCCTGCATCAGGTAAGGGTTCTCCCTAGATCCCCAGGCAGGCCCCAATTCCCGGGTAAGGGTAGGGGGTAACTGAAGAGGGACGGCCATAGCTAGGGAGGTGACCCTTACGTGTGGAAGGTGCAGTTTGGTAGTGCCACAGTGGATAGTGCTGTGGGCACTGTCAAAGAGGCACAGTGTGCTTGCAGTGGGATTGCTGCGGGATCCGGGTGGCTGTGTGTGATTGCAGCTGTCTGGGTGTGTGTCGCTGCATGTGCTGTGCGCAGTGCGTGCAGTGTGTGTGCACGGTGTGAATACCTGCAGGCTGACAGTGTAAGCTGAGTGTTGGCTGCAGGGGCGTTAGGCTGCTAGGATTAGCAGATACAGTCGAGACTGGGTAGCTAGGGGAAGGGGGGCGGTTATTGTCCACAGGCCCTAGGAGTTTTCCCCAAGCCATCCCAGGTTGCGGGTTCTTCAGGGACAGGCCCTAGGTTAGGGTTGCTGTCACTCTAGTAGTAGGTATTGATAGGAAGGCGGTTGCTGTTCCCACGCGGTTGGTGTTGCCGTGATCCGGTTGCAGTTCCCGTGGAGCGGTGGGACCCTCGTTGGGGTCCACCGGCAGAGTACCTGGAATAGGATCAGACGGACGTCTGACCCTTTTAGAAGAAAGTGTGTTGCGGTCCCGAGCATCGGAGTGCTCGGAAGGTATCTCTGAAGTAATATATGTGCACCAACTGGGCCCTAGCTTAATATAGTGACTGCGCAGTCACCCACGACCTTTCGTAGGAGGACGGGACATTGGGTGTGGGGTGATCACAGGACACTGGGTGGGGTACACCAGACATTGGGTTGATGTGATGCTGGTAGAGCATCTGGTTATGGTTATGTTATGTAATGTGTTATATGTGTGTTAAGTAAAGAGTTAGTATTGTTTATCTATAAGTGTTATTGTATTTCTTACTCAGGGCTATCTTTCCTAACGGGGGATCCTGGGTAAGTGGAGGCGCTGCACCAAGTAAGGGTAAGGGTTTTCCCCAGGCTCCCAGCTAGCGGAGGCTCAGATCTCCTGGAGCCACACAGGTTATGCAGTACCAGTAGTCCCTTAGAGCAGGTGTGTTGCAGGGAAAGGGACCGGTTAGACCACGAGGGGCCAATGTGATATTGGGTGGGTCAGCCGGTTCACAAAAAGGGCTACACTTGCTAAATTTTTTCACCACCTATTCTCTCCTAGATCCTCTACAATCTGGCTTCCGCACTGCTTACTCCACCGAAACGGCATTCGTTAAAATAACCAATAACCAATGACCTCCATGCTGCCAAAGACAAAGTTCATTACACTCTGCTCATATTGCTGGACCTTTCTACAGCCTTTGATACTGTGGACCACCCTCTTCCTCCTTACACTTTGTATCGTAACAGCATTCTATCCTGGATCTCCTCTTACAACTACAATCTACCCTAAACGCTGCTGCTTGAATCACTTTACTCTCTAAGGCTGCGGCCAGGCAGGGAACGGGCGCACTGGCGCTCGTGCGCTGCACCCTGCTCGGCCAGGCGATTCGTGGCCAGCTAGGTGCGCGCTCGCCTGGTGTCGCGGCCACGATGTCACGGAGCTGGTTTGCCCTCATTGGGCGAATCGCTCACGTGACGCGCTTGCGAGCGGCAAATTCAAATTTTCTTGCTCTGAGCAGGCACTTGGTCACGCTGGCCACACACATTGCCGCAATGTATTTCATCGCGGCCAGCGTGAGCGTGCCCGCCCGCTCAGCGCCACACTGAACGAGGCCTTATAAACCTGCTTCGGCATCTCTCCTGCTGCTATCCCCTTCTGGCTTCCCATTAAAATCTGTATCACTTACAAAATTATGCTCCTCCCTTTTAAGGCTGTACACTCCTCTGCCCTCCTTACATCTCAGCCCTAATTTCTTTTTATGCACTTATCCGACTCTTACGTTTTGCTCATGGATGTCTTCTTTCTACCCCTTTTGTATCTAAAGCCCTCTCCCACCGAAAACCTCTCACTCACTGCCCTACACCTCTGGAATGCCCGTGTCCTCGATATCTGATTGGCACCATCTCTCTCCACCTTACAGACCTTTCTTAAAACACACCTCTTTAACGAAGCCAGCTCTGCTGGCTGACACCAAATCAAATGGGCTTTATTGGAATGACAAAATAACATTTCAGCATTGCCAAAGCATGAATAACAGGGGGTAGGGTATAATGGTTACACAGTACATGACTAACACTGGGTAGGGTATAATGATTACATAGTACCTGGGTAACAGTTACACACAGGGATGTGGGGGTTAGTGGGCGTCTCTCAGCCTGTGACAGGTGCTGATATAGTTTGCAGCCAGTTCTGCTGTGGTTTCATCTTCTCCCAGGTGGTTCTCTATTTTTTGGTTCTCTTCTATATTAATAATGGTCTGGATATAAGAGCTGAGAGTTTCTCTAAGTGGGCACTCCTCACTTCAGAGTATTGTGTGCAGCACAGCAGGAAGTGTTTCATCTTCTAACTCTCCTAGTTCACATCGCTGGCACAGTCTCATCTCCCGAGGCTTCCAATTCTGTCTGTGTCTGCCTGATTTTATTTCCAGGCTGTGGGCCCTCATTCTGTACTGGCTCAAGGTTTATCTCTGCTTTGGATCTTTTACCTCCAGTAGGTTGGGTGCTATACATCTCATATGCACTGACCTTGGCTCCTTGTAGATGCTCCTTGCAGATAACACCGTCCAACCATCTCTGTAAGTTCTCATTACTTACCACTTAGTGTAAGCTCTTAAGGGATGGGACTCCTTTTCCTAGTGTCTACTTTTATGAATCAAGTGCTTATATGTCATGTGTATTACTGCTGTAAAGCTCTATGTACCTGGATGGCACTGTATAAAGATTTAGATACATCCATTATTCTGGACCCAATCCCACTGTAGCATTTGAGTAGGTTCGTGTAGCATAAACTCGTCCCATTTAAAAGCACACAAAGTCCTTCTATTGGGTGGGGTTAACAGAAATATAAAAGCACTTGCATGTAGTTTTTTTGTGGTAGGAAGTGGCTCTTGTGAGGGGTAGGTAAAAAGGAATCCCTTTCTAAGGGAGCAGTGGAAGATGCATCGACTTACTGTGTCTGCTGCTGATAAGAGAAAGCACACTTTCCTTTCCAGACAGGAACAAACCAAAGGGGCATACTAATAAACAGAAAGAGGCAGGGGGAGTGGGCTAAACCAACTCACGCTATGAGCAGTGAGAGGTTGCCAAGGTAACTGACTGGTGGCTTGTGGAAGGGCTATATTGTAGCAACAATGTTGCAACTACACAGCAGCACTGGCTGCTTCAGAACAGGGAAACATGCAACTTTCACCGGGGAGAGCTGGCAGCCTGAGAGCAGAAAAAATACACAGAAAATATACAATCCTGTTCCAGGACATAAACATCTCGGAATATCCTCGGGTGGGTATTTCTCAGTCTTTATAAAGTATTCCCTTCTTAAATACATACTCCCTACTGTTTTATTAATCCCAAATTCTTTTACAGAAGAAGCTACATTACCAGCTCTGAAATTTTAATATATGAGATAACGTGAGCCTTAATCATTTGGTCACAGCAATGAAATTATTAGATTCAAATGAGCTATTAAGAACAAAGCCTTGAAGCAAAAAAAGTGCCTTGGAAGATGAGACTGCTTACGGCAATTACAAATGACAATTTGAGAATTTTAGCGTTCGACATTAAACGATACTATTTAACACTTACTCGCAGTAAATTAACATTTGGTAATGTCTTCTGTTTAATAACATACAGTATAGGTCAGTGGTTCCCAACCTTTTTTTCTGCGAACCCCAGATTAATAAGTTTTTTCGTGCCTGCCCATCAGACTATTTAACCTATCCCAAGTAGTATAGTGTCCTGAGCTAGTGGGGGGGAACACAAGCTTAATAATTCCCCAAACTGCACCTTCGTATCCACAGCGGCCAACGGCTTTCCCGGTGCTACAAGTCTCCACCTGGACCCCTGCCCTAATTGTTGACCCAGGTTATCCCTTTCTCTCACTCCTTCCCACTCTAACTGCCTCCCACTCTCTAACCCAAACTCGCTCCCCCCCCCCCCTGCGGAATTGGACATTTTGTTGAGATTAGGGTTTGTTAGGTAAAGGTTAAGGGCTTATGTTGGCAGTAAAAATGACGGTGGTGAGATGTCCCTGCTGCAAGGTGAGTGGCGGATAAATGCCGGCAGCCACCATATATGCTAGACCACCCCCCCACTCTCTCCTCCCTGTCTCCCTCCCCCCCCCACTCTCGCTCCCTCCCCCTCTCCCCCCACCACCCCACTCTCGCTCCCTCCCCCCACTCTCGCTCCCTCCCCCCACTCTCTCTCCCTCCCCCTCTCTCTCCGTACCCCCCCTCTCTCTCTCCCTCCCCCTCTCTCTCCCTCCCCCGCTCTCTCTCCCCTCTTTCGCTCCCTACCCCCACTCTCTCCCACACCCGAATCTCTCTCCCTCCCCCCACTCTCCCTCCCCCACTCTCCCTCCCCCCACTCTCCCTCCCCCCCACTCTCCCCCCCACTCAACCCTCCCCCCCACTCAACCCTCCCCCCACTCTCCCTCCCCCCACTCTCCCTCCCACCACTCTCCCTCCCCATGCTCTCTCCCTCCCCCCACTCTCTCCCCCTACCCCCACTCTCTCCCCTCCCCCCACTCTCTCCTCCTCCCCCCACTCTCCCCCTCCCCCACTCTCTCTCCCTCCCCCCACTCTCTCACCCCCTTCCCCCACTTTTTCCCCCCTCTCTCTTCCCCCCCACTCTCTCCCCCCCCCACTCTCTCGCCCCGCACTCTCTCCCTTCCCCCTCACTATCTTGCCCCCCCGTACTCTCTCACCCACTACTCTCTACCCACTCACTACTCTCTCCCCCCCACTACGCCCTCCCCTCCACTACTCTCTTCACCTCCCCTAGTATCTCCCCCCCCCCCTCTCTCTCTCTTTGAGAGGGGGGGGGTGTGAATCAGGTAATTCTAAGCTTTCCACTGTCAAGGATATGTGCCAGGATATCCAGTCAATGTGGTTCTCTATATTTCTTCAACTTGACTTCTGGCGAAAACACCTGTACTTTGTTAATCACAAGTTGTTAATACACTTCATATTATACAAACATGTCAACTCTTTGACAATTTTCAATTTTCTTTGAATCTCACTGATCAGCCTCATAGATTATTATCATGAGTAGTTATAGACTTCAACAGTATTTCAATTCTAAAAATGTGTCGTTTTCTAGAGAAATGCTATTTTGTGGTCCAAACTCCCCACATCTCATTGAATTTAGCTCTGGGTGATTGATACTGTATTTGTGGATGAGGAGATTCATAGTTTTTATGTGTTTTTACCCTTGTCACTGCGACTCCCCTCCCCCAGATATATAGGGATTACTTTATAATTCATATGGTTCCGTAAAGAGCTCCTTTTAGATTATCGTACAGTATTCCCCTAAAATAATAGAGGAGCCTTGCAAGGCCATGTATGATAAGCCCTCCTATACGTGGGAGTAATTATATGATTGGTGTTAGTTTTTGCAACTTGAGGTTAACACTTGTATCTGTGGTTTAATGTCTGAAGCAGTTACCCATTTAACTCCCCCCCCCCCCCCCAAATAGAAAAAATATAAACATATCCTTTTAAGTTACAAATAACTCATACACATGTGAATTAGCTAAATGCATGTAAGCATGCTGGCAATATCATTCTGTTTACATTTGTATATGGATGTGTGTTATAATAATATTGCATATGTTAAAGCTACCTGATAAAATAGAACTACAGTATGAGAAAGCAAAACGAAAATGCATAAATCATGCAAACATGAAATCTGCTAATGGGATTTCTAACTGGATTCACAATCCCTTTGGGTAGGAAAAAAAAAAGAAATAGTAAAGAAAAATGATTGCTGGCACTAATCCTATTGCGTATACCTAGCACCTGTCTTGTGGGGTCTGCCGTGCCAGCAGTTGCATTGTAATGAGTTAGTTCATACCGGGCCTACTGTAATGCATGTCTTTGATTAATTTGAAAAGGTAAAGGTTCTACTGCACTACAATTCACTGCAATTTTTGGTGATACATTTTTTTTTTACAGGTGTAATTTATGATCGAGTTGGCGCAACTTGCAGATACATTTATGGCTGCAAAACCTTTAGGCCTAGATTTACTAAACGTTATTTAACGCGATTTAATGTTGCACCCGGTTAAAGAGATTGCACATTTTGTCACCAATATCGCTTCATTCACTAGCATTAATTTATTCATAAAATCAGTAATGAAAAGGAAAATTGCATATAAATGAATGTTGCACGTCACAAAAAATATTGCAGTAGATTTACCGTTCACGTCTTGGGTGAGAGATACATATGTAATCGGATGTCTTACAAAATCCTGACACTACGATGCCATTAGCGGTATTCAATTCTCAAGTCTATTTTATGTATTAACCAATTCACCAGCGGTAAAGCAGTGATCGTTTTTCATCGTTTTTACAGTACTGCAGCAATCCTCCTTAACTAACCCATCACTTTGTTTTTTTTATTTTTTACCGTATGGGAACCAGTGTTTTTCAGAGTTTTGCAGACTTCTCAGTCCCAGAATTTTTTTTGGGATCATAATGAAAAAACAAACAAACACTATTCTGGTAGAAACATTAAACCTTTAATGGCTAGCTAATGTATAAAGAGTGCAAGCTTTCAGGACATCTTACACTGGCGGCACACTTTATTCTTACCTGGCTAGTACCGCAAGCCGGGAGGTGTCCCGGCTTGCTCGTTGCTTTCCCTCGGCGTGCCGCGCGTCATCGATGCGCGGTCACGCTTCATCGGGAGCGTGCGCGCATGGCGCGCGTGCCCACGGCTCCCCGAGGGAGCCCTGGGTTGCTCCTAATGTGGGGGATGCGGTGGGGGGCTCCGGGGGACCCGGCGGACCCGGGGAGGGGAGGGGGAAGCCCTGATCGGAGGACCGATCCTCCGAGGCTCCGGCGCGCGCCCGGGACACCTCGGCGTGCGCCCGGTTACTGTCGCGGCCGAGACCGGGCAAAGGTAAGAATAAACTCGGCCGCGACAGTAGGTCCCTACTTCAGGTCATTTTTACAAAAGAAACTAAAATTGCATATACAGCTCAACCACCTTATAACGCTGTGCTTGGAATCCAAAGAATCACATCGCATTATACAGTAAACGGACCGCGTTAGAAATAGTGTATGTAGCAGGCTTCCCCCTAGCCCCCTTACCACCGCGGTAGCCCTTACAGGATCGTGCGTGTGCAGTAAAGATAGCGCACGCGGTCCCAATGCTACAGAGGTCCTGAGTGGACTACAATTCCCAGCAGCCTCTGGGGATTGCCCTTTCACCCACATCACGTGCAGCCAGCCAGCAAATAGGGTTTTGCAGCTTCTCCTGTGGAGGAAGGATACAATGTTGCGGGGACCACGTTGTCAGTTGGAGCTGGAAGCAGGAAGGGGGAGGAAGGGTGTAGTGAGCAAGTGGCTCCTACACCAGGTAAGGTAGTTACCCAGATCCCAGGCAGGCCCCAATCCCCACCAGGGTAGTGGGTAGGTACTGAGGGACGGCCCCTAGGTTAGGGACCCTGCCCTTAGGTGTGAGTGTGCAGTCTTGTCAGTGTCACTGCTGGCAGTGCTGTGAGCGCTGACAAGTAGGCACAGTGTGTGTGTGCAGCACGGTTGCTGCAGGTACCAGGTTGTGTGCAGTGTAGCTGCAGGTACCAGGCTGTGTGCAGTGTAGCTGCAGGTACCAGGTTGTGTGCAGTGAAGCTGCAGGTACCAGGTTGTGTGCAGTGTAGCTGAAGGTACCAGGTTGAGTGCAGTGGGTTGCTGCAGGTACCGGTTGAGTGCAGTGCGGTTGCTGCAGGTACTGTGTGAGAGCAGTGTGTTTGCTGCAGGTTTAGGTTGAGTTAGTCAGAGGGGATCCGGGAGGTGAAGGGAGAGGTAGTGTGGGTGCAGGGGGTCAGTGACCCACCTGCATAGGCCAGCTACCCCGTAGGCCCCTAGGAGTGTTCCTGAAGTCACCGTAGGTTGCTGTGCTGCAGGGACGCCCTATAGTGGTAGCGAGCATCACCATTACTGAGTACCAGTTAGGGACAAAGCACAGAGTTGCGGTTGTGGCGAGTCGTTTGGGACCAGACGGCTGGACATTGAGACCCAGGAGGCAGGCCGCTGGTTCGTCTGACCCTTTGCGAAGTTGTTGCCGGTCACCGCCGTGACCGGAACGTATTATTACATCAAGTGCACCAACACCGGTCAACAGGCGCTGATCCCGCCTTAGGCATAACTCTTTGGGGACACTAGCTAAGTGGCCAAAGGACTGAGCCTATACCAATATAGTACTATACATGGACACGGTGTGTGGGGCACACGGTGTGTGGGGCACACGGTGTGTGGGGCACGCGGTGAGGGGACGGAGATGTTACTCCTGAGGAGAGTGGCCGAGCCACTAAGGTTATATGAGCGTTAGAGTATAAGTGTGTAAGATATATGTTATGTTCAGTAAAGCCCTTTGCTATTTCACATCCAGTGAATGTGTTCATTTGTATGTGTCCTGCGAGGAACAACTCCCGCTCTGCTGGGAGCCATCGCAGGTGGAGGCGCTGCACCATATAGTAGTATTAAGAGTAATTCACCCCAGGTTCCCCATGGCGGAAGCTCAGCCCTCCTGGTTGCCAAACAGGTGCAGCACCGCACTGATAAGTAGTCAGATACACCTACCCACCCCAATCTCACTTAGGGTGGGGGTAAGAGGGCTACATGTACAATTGTTTGCATTACACAATAAAGTATTTAAGATACCAATAATCGTGTTGTAAAGTATTCATAAGTACAAAAATTGGGAGCCATGCTTGCATCGTGTTATAAGCGGATTTGCAGTGTAATGTATTGCGTTATAACGGGGTTGATCTGTGTGTGTGTGTGTATATATATATATATATATATATATATATATATATATACACACATTATATTAAAGAATATCACTTGTGAGCACATTCACATGTCTTAGACAGGTCTGCAACCCTGCCTTTCAACCATTATCACCTAGCATACAGTGCTGCCACTGCAGCAAGGGATTTTGGGAAATGACATGCAAATTAGCACGTGTCGCCTTTTGCCGGGAATACAGTATCCATTCACATGGAGCCCATTTAAGCAAATGCATCGCCGTTCACACAGCTTTTAAGCACAGCATGGGACTAGCAAAGCAAGTCAAACCACTCGCAGACATGTTTCAACCTTGATGGGTATCATCAGTGTGAGGTTGGTTTACACAGTGTATATATATATATATATACCGTGTTATTTCAGTTTATTTTGTAAAAGAATCTTACATCTAGTGTATGTTGTTTTGAAGACACAATGTTCCACTACCTGCTTCTTCTCACTCTTCCGAAATCGCAAGCTAACACACTTGGGGCAACAATCGGAGCCAAGTGCTTGATACACTGACACATAGAGATGAAAGTTGAATATGACACTAAGTGTGTCCGTTTTGCTCCAGAATGACCTTAACCGTAGCGCCCTAAACATTTTATACTATATCGTTCCCCTATTGCAGTTCTATATAAAAGTAATATATTATTATTTTACACTCTGGTTTCATACATTTCCAATGGAATCTAATAATGTTAGATGTTAGCTGCCTTTCAGACTATGAAAATAGCTGGCTTTGAGTAATAATGTAGATTGTTTTTGTTGCTAGGTGATAAATCTTAATATAGTGGAATAAGGTCAAAGCAGCTACTGTATATTGCCTTGCCGTTTTTGTATTTGTTTGTTTTTTAACGATTCCAACTAGGGTGTCTGGGCTAAATTGCGCTCATTTTAGCTGTGGGGATCACCAGGTTCCCTTGATACTCACCAGTGAAAAGTTAAGGTTTCATGGGAAAACAAAATGAACTCAGACCACTCAAAAGCCACAGCACCATAGACTAGTTTGCAGGTTCCAATTGAACGTTAATTGGAAATCCATAAAGAAATAGCAATAACTTCACCAGGACCCAGGGGCTCAAAATATTTATTTAGATCCTTATGATTTCCACCCACCACCTCCCCTCTTCCCATGCTGTTAGAAAAAATAGCTAATTTTAGCTGGATTGCTGCATTAAGACACTTTTACCATCTGAGTTAGTATTGTCCGTCATAGTTTTCATTTTATAATTAAAATTAATGGCCTGTGGTTTTATTTTACTTACTTTTCTGTTTCTAGTTCTTCTGATCATGGATAGTGCACAAGAAGCTCTTGATCAATGGCTTATCAGGGTTTTCGAGTAGATAAAAAAAACAGCTGGTTGATGTTCAAAAGAGAGAAAGTACATTGGTAATTGGCATGGGAAAAAACGATGTAGAGTCTGATATCCATTAAATATAATTTTAAATCAAATACTTCTGTCACGTACATTAATTTACCTAATTGTGCTGAGTAACAGCTCTAGTCCAGAGGTACAAAAAAATCATGGGGGTCCGTCGAATCTCGTACAAAGGTTTAGTTGTCCTTGTAGTTCTGGACAAGTATTGATTTTGAGCAACTTTCTGAAATAATTACAGTATAAAGATGTTGTAAAAGGAAATTATACAAATACATTGAAGGGAAAACTGTTAAGCACATTCTTCGAGTAAGTTAATGGATAATCGTAATATTGACAAAAATGCAGTTTGTGTATAACTTCAAATGATGGAAGTAGGAAGCAGCTCTTCAAACTCCACAGATGTTTCCAGTGCTAGTACAGTACTATGATGGACTATTTGGCATAAACTACTGTAGGTATGGGGAACCTTTTTAGCATTTAACATTCAACATTAAAAGGGATATTGGTAGGAGACATGCTCAGAGGTAACAAGGTGGTAGACATAGGTGAGCTACAGTATATGGAATTACTTATTTACTAAAATAGTAGTAGATCCAACAAAGTGGGC
This sequence comes from Ascaphus truei, assembly GCF_040206685.1. Taxonomy (NCBI): domain Eukaryota; kingdom Metazoa; phylum Chordata; class Amphibia; order Anura; family Ascaphidae; genus Ascaphus; species Ascaphus truei. The sequence continues at coordinate 31,984,693 of NC_134487.1, forward strand.
AAACAGTAAAATATATAAAGAAAACTTGACATAATCACAAAAGAATCATATGATGTCAGAAACCCTACACTTTTTTTTTTTAGTAAGCACTAGCTGATATACCCGGCATTTTTTTTTAGTAAGCATGATAAATGGACAGACTAGATGGCCAAAGTGTACTCATCTGTCATCTGTTTTTAACCAGCATGATCGATATTGTGAGAAGTTGGTACAGTTATTGGTGTATGCAATTTCACTCACTTCAGTGTAAATTAATGAATACATTATTAACTGCTTAAAAAACTTGAAAAAAGTTATGCTCATGATGCTTGTAGTAAATGGGGATAGGAATAATTCCTAATGTAGAGGGGGTGTAACAGGTATAACAGAACAAGAAAGAATAAAGTAGAGTCTGGAAAGAAGCACTCGACCACACCCCTCACAATAAAGACAATCCAAAAAGTGTACATTAAAAAATATTCTATTTCTTAATCTTGGTGTAGCACTGTTCTCTCCCCCCCCCCCTCTGGGAGATGTTATGGCTGCTACAAGGTATTGTGATGCTGGCATACATGTGAGGGTCAGGAGAGCTGAGTTGGTCTGTGATGTTGAGGAGACCAGGACAGGCTTTTGGTAGTTCTTCAAGTGTCAGCGCCTAAAGTTCCAGTAGCTCCAGGATTTCATGAGACAGTCCCCACTGGACTCCCATTCATCCATACTCCCTGCCAAAATGACTGATACCCAGGCAGGAGTATATAAAACGGGTGCTTTATTTGTGCAGTCAATTGTGATGGTATAGACAGCGGTACTGATGAATAGAAAGGTCCCCTGACTCTGGATGGTGCAGGACCTCTGATAGTAGAGAGGCCTTTTGTTGAATTTAGATGGTCTCCCAGCCCACTAAGGGGCTGGGGGGCACGCTCATCCCTGATGGGAGAGATTCACAGCCCTTCCCGTCTCTCCAACCTCCAGACTAGAACTGACTACTAACTTTGGCACTCCTCCCTGACACCAAGGAGGGGAGGGCATAGTGTCTGTACCACGATTGGCTACACAGCCACTATGACACCGCCTCCCTTATCAGAGAGCAGCCTGAGGTGGGTAAAAGCCCCAGGATTAATCTGTCACAGCCTGCAGGTCTATCAGGGCTTCTATGACAGGAGGAAGGGAGGCAGTCTTGACCAGCTAGGCTACATATGTATAAAAAGCTTTAGAAAAATCCATAGCAACAACTTTGCGCCATACCACATAATAACATGGTAACGTTACCACTACTATATAAAAAATAAGACAGGCCTCCCATAATATACATGCACAATATTACCGTATTGGCCCGAATATAGTAAGGCTTCGCACATAATACGACCCTAAAGTTTTGAAGGTGTTCTACATGAAAAATAAAAGGTGGTGGGCTGCGCATATAATACGAGTACAGGTAGTCCTCGCTGTCCAACGTTTCACTTTACAACAAATGGCATATCCAACGCTTTACAATGCAACCCTATGAGCCGTTTTTAGACGCGGAATGCGTTATCCAACCCTTATGCGTTATCCAACGCTCTCCGCCATTGATTAACATGGGACTCACTTTACAACAGTTTCACTATCCAACGCTACTTCTAAAATGGATTCCGTTGGATAACCCAGGACTGCCTGTACTTTTTTCAGAAGGACATTTTTAGGAAAAAAACATAGCACTATATTCGGGCCAATACGTTATGTGCATCACATTAGCGAGAGTGTTCCAACAAATCGACACAAGAAACAATAACCACTGTATCCCAATCAGAATCCATATGTGTTCAAAAAAGAGCTCTTGTTCTTGACAAAGCTCCAAGAGTGGACCGAAACATTGATCTTTTTATTAAATACATTGATCATTTTCTTCATTACAAGACCCTGTGAGTGCCAAAACGTTTGTGATCCAAAAATAATTGGTACAGTTTAACTTTCACGGTATTGTCCAATCAGAGCTGGTATAATAAAAATTTTTGCAATACTAAATAATTTTAGCTGAAAAAGCTGATTAAAAGTATTATGTGAAGTCCCTTTAGTATTGTGAGAAACTTATTTCAGGAATGAAATGCAGGTCACTGTGATCATGTAACTTCAACTTTGATTGCAATCTTCGCCTACTGTATGTACAGGAAAGGGATGGCTATTATACCAAAGTTGTGAGCCCATCTCCACCCTTTGTTTTCCACTTAAAGCCACTAAATAATAACCCCCTGCTGCTTTCACTTCCTGAGTCACTTCTACAAATCTTCCTAAGTGTATAAAATATTTACTTGCTGACTATTTAAGTCAGTACTCGTCAGACTGGTCGTGGCTTTTGCTTGGGTGATTATATACAGTAAAAAGCTTTTAAGACAGACTCATGCCTCTTAGATAGATCATAGATATTATCATCATCCCAAACACATATCATCCACATATTTGTATTGTCAATTTATTTTTTACATATTTCACGTTATCATTATCACTTGAGATGCTCTTGAAGGTCCTTCTCTATCTTGAAGATAAGGTGTCACCGTAGTCACATGGAGCGAATTCTTTGTTGTAGTATTTATTCAGAGACAAATATATAGTACAGCATCAGATCATCATAGCATCATTCTTTACAGGCATCACAGTTGGCATTGCAACAAGTTATGAATGGAGAATTAGTCAGTGTAAGTTCCAAGTAATTCTGAGTTCAGTACACACAGGATCACACAATTATACCAAGTTCCCGGACATCCGGACAATCTCATATATGTACTTGTTTTTCCCAATTTCAACTGTCATTTCAACATATTATATTTCACTGATAGCATAGTCTCTGATCCTGCTATACATCCTCTACCTTCCTAAATTCCTACCTATCTTCCATCCTGTGATATATGTATAACTTAGAATCCATTCTTATCTATTTATCTTTAAAGTCAAATACTGCTTGTCTGCATATCTGAATAATAGAGAGAGAGAGAGAGAGAGAGAGAGAGAGAGAGAGAGAGAGAGAGAGAGAGAGAGAGAGAGAGAGAGAGAGAATATGGCGTCTCTCCTGTTCAGGATTTGACATCATCATATCTTCAGCTCTGATCAGGGGTCCCGCAACAAACACCGACACGCGTTTTGCCCCCTCGTTTCTTTTATTATTTTTCTATAGTATGTTATGTGTTTTTCTAAAGATTTTTATACCTACAATACTACATTTAATATTTTTGATTATTAACTGCTTATCGTGGTACTGAATAGAGACCTACAGTAATTGTCTTTTTCTTTTTGTTCTGTGCCATTTACATAATGTTTTTTAGGCTAAAATGTATTGGTCTGACACTTCCAGGATAGTAAATTGCTAACAGACTGTGTTAGTGCTTGTAATGTAAATGTATATATCTAGCAGCAGTGACTGTGCCCGTTAACATTTTACGGCACCAAATCCATACCACAATATTTTGGAGCTAATCGTGTTTCGCATCTCCTAATGTATTAATGGATACAATAATGACTGCAACATCTATCAGCTTTACTAATCTAGCATACAGAAAGAACCCAAAAACAAGGGCTCAAAGAACCCCACTAGAATGCACTCATAGCATTTGTACATAAATACCCTCCTGAGGTCAAATCAAATAGGGATAAAAGAGTGACCAAAAACAAAAAAGTTTTATTACATCAAATTGTTCTCACTAAATAGTTAAAATCCATAAAATTGTGGATTTTAACTATTTAGTGAGAACAATTTGATGTAATAAAACTGTATGCTATATTGTTTACCTCCTTGCACCAGCTCACCCTATCTATATTTGGACACAAGATTTATGGAGAGCAGTCTAATTCATCTGTTTTATGTAAGCTTTACTAATCTGTAATATGTTGTAACTTTCCTTTTTACCTTGTTTTCTTCCTTTCGTCCTACAGATTTACTTTAAATACAGACATATGTACCAAGTAGAGATCAATAGACCACGGCAGCTAGTGGAAAGTGCTGCCACGGATATTGAAAAACTGCTGACGAACCGTTCGAAAGCCCTAGTGGTGAGTGTTGCATTGGTTTTATTCCAGGATTTACAACTTATTGATACAGTAATTATTGATATTGTTTAATGTGACAGTATACCTTAATAAGAGAAATATTGAACACTATATGGCTTTTTCTATATGTGCCGAAGCAGCCAATCGGGCCGTTTGTGGCCCAAAATCCACATTTATGTCAATGGGGAATAATGGCGAAAACAGCCTTATCGGTTGGTTCAGCACATACAGATGTGTCAAGAGCTATTGCCTCTGTGGGCGCGAGAGGTTTGCGATGCCAAAGCGCAGCCGGGCTGGGGCTCCATTGCAGCCAAGTAAGCATTACGTTGACCAGGAGGATTAACTCAGCAGGGGTCTCTTCTTCTGGATGGGATCCCCTCAGCATTTATCCAATTGAGCCAGCCACCAGTCTGTAAGAGTTGTGCAGAGGAGTCCCACAGAAAAGCAGTCTCTCTCTGCATCTCCCCGAGCAGCTCTTACAGCAATCCAATGTTTTATTATTTTTATTTTTGTATACTGTATTGAAGCAGGGAGTCTCCAGAGGTGAACCCCATTCATTTGAACTCCGAGAAGCCCCCTGTTTCCAGAGATATAGATCTCTGTAGGCTCCGGAGACCCCCTGCTTCAGTACAGTATAGAAAAATAAAAAGAATAAAACATTAGATCGCTGTAAGAGCTGCTCAGGGAGACACAGATAGAGACTGCTTCTCTATGGTACTCCTCTGTGCAGCTATTACAGACTCTCTGGCTAGGACAATTAACACTTCTTTAATCCTCCTGGGCCGCAAAATATACCGATCGCGGGTGCAGCATACTTGCTGCAGATTTTAGTCTGTTAGTCTGTGGCCATGGAGCCAGTAAATCTTACTACTTCTGTAGAATCAGCCTCCATATCTCTACCTAGGAAGAAATCTCATGTTTATCACCTAAAAGGCAATACAACTCACAGCGGATCTATTTTTGGCATTGATGTGATTATTAAAGGTGTTATTGAAGGAATAGCCCTCAAAAATTACTATATATATATATGTATATATATATGTATATATATATATATATATAACAAAAAACAAGTAAAAGGCGCCACTAGACCAGTGAATGTGAAAAACAAAGCTATGATGTTTGAGACACAGTTGTTCTAAAAATAGCAAGAACAACTGTAACAAGGTGCACAATGTGAAGAAATAATTGATGTAAATATTAGCAGAAAAAGTAATCATGTATCACACAGGGAAACCGCCGTGTATCTGTGCACTTAACTGTGAAATCATCCAAAATATAAAATAAATGCAGAAATAAACATAGAAATGAAACCTAAAAAATGGTGAGAGTATTTGATTAGACATGCAAGTTCATTGATAATAAAATGTCCATCAGTAGATAGAATACATTTCTGGAGACTTCCAGCTGCTATTTATTGGATGTTCCACTTCCACAGAAAAGATGTACAACAGAAAAAGGATGAGCGCGCACTCCATGGTATGATAAAGTACAAAACAGTGTATTGCATCTAGAGTGGTGCGATATACATTTACAGTACATAATGATAGAATTCAAATTAATGGGAGAGAATCTGTGTAGTCACCATCCCGGAATATAACCCTGAGGAAGTTGCCGTGGTTGGCGACGAAACGCGTAGGGTGGAGACTTGACGTAGGGACAACATTGGTAGTGGACGGAGTTGAGCGGAGCTCCATTTGACCCGTGTGTGATCCATCAGGTGGTTCCTCTAGCGCTGCTAAGCACTGCTTCTCCGGTCTGGCCATAGACTATTTCTATTTCGATAATGTGACGTGACATACATTGTTTGGCCGTCGGCATATGTGGACACTTACTCCTGGAAATCCTTGGACAATCTATCGGTTGGTTCCGGGTGACTTTACATATTCTCTCCCATATATTGTAATTCTAATATTATGTAAATGCATATCACACCACTCTAGATACAATAAATTGTTTTATACTTTCACACCATGGAGCACGCACTCTTCTGTTTTCTGTATGTATATAGATATATTGATATTATGGATATTATAGCTGGATATTTATAGAGACATATAATTATATTGATAGAAAAATATATATATATATATTTACTGGTATAAATATTCTGTAACATTAGTGGTCAACACCACACAAGCCAATACTATTTCTAGAAAGAATAAATAGAATTACATTTAGCATACTAGTAAACATAACATTAAAAAAGGGAAAATAAGAAAAAATTACATTAAGTAAAGACCACTTAGTCCACCTAAAAAGCCTATGCTTCACCAGCTATGAAGCCTTAGACCCTGTTTTGATCCTGTGTTTTCCACATTCAGTACATGGTGAGTTATGTAGGATTCAGTGTTTATTACCCTTGCAGATTTTTACAAAAATGTTATGTGACCTATTAACCCACATGCTTTTGGATAACTTACTCTTTTGCTGTCTATGTAATATATTGTTCCTGCAACAACTTGGGGTAAATTTAGCACACATACTGCTTAGTCAACATTTTTACCACCGACCCAACTGTAATCTGACTCTGGAATTATTGGCCATTCCTGAAAGTATTACATTATAACAAGTTATACGAGCGTCACCATTTCAGTAGGCATTTTATTAGTGATATTTTATTACTGCCCAATTTGATGAAAATGCTGATGATGTAATGGAGACGTGGAAGCCGCTTCATAGCATATTGAATAAGAACTGGACGGAGAAATAAAGGATAACATATACAGTAGGGAAGAGCGGCGGAGTGTTAGGAGTTAGGACCTGAAGAGAAGGAAAACATTGTGTGTAATATTGAATATATTAGGGAGTTAAGAGAGGGATTTAACGAGGAGAGAAGCAGAGACTGACACATGGAAAAATTGAGAACATTTGATAAGAATTGAAAAGGGGAAAGTTGAGGGGTAGGGAGAATTAATTGTATTATATTATAATAATCAAGACAGTAGGAATGAGGCCACGCATTAGAGTTATAGCAGTAGGGTGACAGAACAGATTTGTATTTATTATGCAGAGGATTCAGGGCCACATACTGTATACTAAGCTCTTTTACCATTGGGCATCTTCCAGTGCATTCAAATAAATGGGCTGTAAGTTGTTTTCCAGCGTTGGAGCATGTCTTATGGCAGAAGACCGCTTAGTAAATATGGCAATGTCATGATTTAGGCAGAGCATTAACTTACAAGTAGAGGTAATCAAATGTAACCCATATGGATAGAGTTTGGTGCAATATACTGCTACGGAAAAAATATAGAAAGTTTAGGTAGACCGATGGGGAGTTTGAACATATTGGGCATGAGTCAACGGAGCGCCATCTATAAAGAGGCATTCAGAGACTTTGGAAAGGGGCCGTGAGTCAGAGGCTGTAGGAAGAATAGATATATATGTATGACTGTCAGCTGCATAGATTGTATACCTGAAGAGAAAAGACCTCCAAGTGACAGTGTGTACACTCACAGACCGATACACAGACAATGAAGACATGTTAGCAAAAGAGGAAAAGAAAAATAAGAAATAAGAAAGGTACAGAAGGTGCAGAGCAAAGAAAGGGCATTGTTACAGATACCATAATTTTTTGCATGGTCTTGAAGCATGAGAACTCATCAAGGTGAGTTTTTTTTCAGTCATAGATATACCTTGTTTAAGGTGTCCAGATCTCATTTCTATTCTCATTCAATGAAGAATCTAAGTGGAAAAAGGAGACGGTTGTGTGGTAATTAAACTGGAATGGCCATAAACACATTTTATAACATCTTTCTTAAATTAAGTGATTATTGGAATATGCCTGCTCATTTTATTGCTTTCATTGCCAATTGTGGGCATGAAAAGACTAATGGGCTCTATTCAGGTACTTTTGATGTTATCACTGCAACATCGAACGTGTTGGCATGTTCCTACCGTACGGTAAGAAACTTGTGAAAAAACAGTGTTCAGCAAGATGTATCACGTGTTACTGTAGATAACTGTTTGTTACAAAAATGACATATCACACTAGTTTGAATTTGCTTTTCAAGCAACATGCCCGTGCGATTTCCCTCCATCTGCCTGGAAGAGCTGTGCAGAGAGAAGCTGCATCCTCCTCACTGCTCTTACATGTTATCGCCCGGTTTTTATTTGAATGACATAGGATTGAAGCAGCGAGTCTCCGGACCTGAATCACATTAATTTGCTTCCCAAAGAACAGGCCTCCGTATCGGCTGCTGGTATCACCTGCAAGTTTAATTGTCCAGCTCTCACGGCCCACGTGACCAGGACATTTAAACGTGCAGGAGATACTGGCACCTCATACTGGGGCCTGTACCTCAGGAAGCAGAGGGTCCCTGGACCTGAAATGAATGAAGTTCAGGTCCGGAGAATCGCTGCTTCAATCTTATGTCATTCAAATTAAAATAAAAACAGAAAAACAGAGCTTAATTACCTTCATGGCTAACCATTGAGGTAATGGTCGCCTGTAATTTTTATTACATAGGTTTGAAGCCAGGTGTCTCCGGAGCTGAAAGCAATACGGGTCAGCTCCGGAGACACCCGGTTAAATCTGTCAGATGCAAAGCACAAATCCAAACTGGGTGAAAAAAAAAAAACAAATGTGTGTTTATCCTGCGATTTGCATCTTGGAGCTACCTGACCAGCAGTTACTGGCAAAAAAATGAGTTTGGGCATTTTTTGGTTAGCTCACGGCTTGTCAGAGGAAGAGTGATCACGTTCGTTAGAAAGCGGTTTCCAAGCAATATTGCCATGTTATCGAAGCTTTCTAAATAGCCACACATGCATAATCACTTGGAAAGTGCACTTAACAAGCATTAAGTCACTTACCAAAGCTAGCTGATTAGGCCCCATAATACAAAGAATAATTTACAGTCCTATGTTACTGATTTTAATACAGTATGCAGACTTTGTTATAGTAAATATATTTTGTGGATTAAAAAAAAAGTTATTTGAAACAGTTTTAACAACTTAAACAGCATCTCATGCGCCCCACAACTGGAACAATCTACCGGAGACTCTCACTACGTTTTTTCAAAACTAAAGCTGTCTCTCATTTTAATCTGGTCTGTAACTGTAATATACGCCTATTATATATATTATCTTTAACTGTGCATGCAATGTCTTGTATATGTAACGGCTGGACCCCCCCTTTTCTGACCCACCCAATCTCACATTTGCCCGTGTGGTCTAACCGGTCCCCATTACGTGATCGTGTATGGTGGTGCACCTGCAAGTAACAGGACTCCTGAGTCTCCCGCTTGATGGTATTAGGGGATGTCATCAGGACAGGTAGCTGAGGTAGTGGGTGCGAGTCCAACTTACATCATGTGCAGCGCCTCCACCTCATCAGGATCTATGCTTTCGCGGGGAGATGGTCCTGGTGAGGAACTCCTTCTTGGTGGTGCCATCCACTGTCGAGTAATCTCACACTCACACAGTGGGGGTTTCGTTAACAAGAACATCTTTATTGTAGCTTTGGATGTAGCAGACTGCCCCATGCAGCTGCCGGCTCTAGCCGCACATCTTCCCGTGCTGTCCCTTTGCCAGGTACGCCCTCCCGTATTGAAGTGGGATTCCCTCTTCTCTTTGAGAGATCACCCCTGTGCCAGGTCCCTGGACACAGAGTGGCTTAGACAGACTTGATTGGTCAACCTGTACCGCTAGTTACTGCACTAGGGTCACAAAGTGTTCCTACAATCCCTTATGCAGGAGCATACACTTTTCCAGCTACTTCACACACAACACTAACTGACAGTGTTGTGCCTTATATACTTCAGGAGGCAGGCGCATCCCTGATGTCACTATCCAGGGACTCAGAGCATACAGCCACTCCCCTCCATACATAGGGCACCTCACTAGGGTGTGAGGGAAAACCTCCATAACTACTGCTGGCATACCTGTACTTATCAGGACTTACTGCCAACAGAGAGGAAAGTAGTATACCATTATTATGCATGGCTATATATATAATGTACTGTATAACCCTTTTCACTTATTGTAAGTATGTATTTGTAACCACATATTTCTCATTACTACTCGACCTCTCTGCAGCATTTGACACCGTGGACCACCCTCTTCTCCTTCACATTCTCCATACTCTTGGTATTCGGAACAAAGCTCTATCCTGGATCTCATCCTACCTCTCCCATCGTACTTTCAGTGTCTCTTCTGCTAACACCTACTCTTCCTCTATTGATCTCTCTGTGGGGGTACCCCAGGGCTCTGTCCTGGGACCTCTTCTCTTTTCTCTGTACACACTCTCTCTAGGTGACCTAATAACATCTTTTGGGTTTAATTATCACCTCTATGCTGACGACACACAAATATACTTTTCAACACCTGACCTTACACCTGCTGTACAAACCAAAGTTTCTGAATGTCTCTCTGCTATATCACCCTCGATGGCCCTCCGTCGCCTTAAACTCAACATGGCTAAAACAGAGCTCCTCATACTTCCTCCCAAACCTGGCCCTACTACCTCCTTCCACATTACTGTTGGAACAACGATCATTCACCCTGTAGCCCAAGCACGCTGCCTAGGGGTCACACTCGACTCCTCTCTCACATTCGCCCCTCACATTCAAAACATTTCTAAAACCTGTCGCTTTTTCCTCCGCAATATAACAAAGATACGTCCATTCCTCTGTTGCTCGATTGCTAAAACTCTGACTCAGGCCCTCATTCTCTCCTGTCTTGATTACTGTTACCACCTGCTGTCCGGCCTTTCTGCCTCTCACCTGTCTCCCCTACAATCTATCCTAAATGCTGCTGCCAGAATCACTCTACTCTTTCCTAGATCTGTCTCAGCATCTCCCCTCGTGAAATCCCTCTCCTGGCTTCCGATCAAATCCCGCATCTCACACTCCATTCTTCTCCTCACTTTTAAAGCTTTACACTCTTCTGCCCTCCTTACATCTCAGCCCTAATTTCTCGTTATGCACCATCCAGACTCTTGCGTTCTTCTCAAGGATGTCTTCTTTCTACCCCCTTTGTATCTAAAGCCCTCTCCCACCTTAAACCTTTTTCACTGACTGCCCCACACCTCTGGAATGCCCTTCCCCTCAGTACCCAACTAGCACCCTCTCTATCCACCTTTAAGACCCACCTTAAGACACACTTGTTTAAAGAAGCATATGAATAGCACTGTGGATATTCTGAACACATGATACATAAAGCTTGTCCCCCTGCAGACGCACTTACCAGAACTCCCTCCTACTGTCTCTGTACGTTCTCCCTACCTAAAAATTAGACTGTAAGCTCCTCGGGGCAGGGACGCCTCTTCCTTAATGTTACTTTTATGTCTGAAGCACTTATTCCCATGACCTGTTATTTATATTATCTGTTAATTATTTGATTACCAGATGTATTACTACTGTGAAGCGCTATGTACATTAATGGCGCTATATAAATAAAGACATACAATACAATGCCCAGGACATTCTTGAAAATGAGAGGTAACTCTCAATGTATTACTTCCTGGTAAAAAAATTAATAAATAAATACATACATTTCGAATTTCGAATTCTATGCAAATTCATCCATTACTACAATTGCTGAAAAGCCACATTTGAGAGAGATTCTAAACGTATTACAATTGTAACGTGTTTAAAAACTCCACAGCAGCTATCATGTGTATATATAGTAACATGCTTTGAGTGGCTCAGAATCTAAATTTGGTCAGCTGGGTAGTTTCTTGGCAGTGCGTCTATTTCTGACTATGAGCAGATCTCAGTGCAGTGGAATGCTGGATTTTACCAGGTGATAAGAATGGAGAAGCTAGTATTTCTTGTGTTATATCAACTGATCCCTTTTATCGCACTTTAGAAGGTGACCTGTGAACAGCAGAGGAGTACTGATGCTGCAAAAATACCAGCAACATGCATTTGCTTGTAGTATATAAGTACTACAGTGCTTGTGGTATATATTGTAGCAGTTTTTACCCTGTCCGTGCCAGATACAGGGGTGCTGATCATGTTCGGCCCATAAAATAGAGCAAAGAAAGGACAATGACGGTGTACAGTGTATGTCATAAGGGTCCCTCCTTAATATGAAAGAAAACAACATATACCGAAGAGCAACAGTGATACACTGAAAACGGTGTACTATCTTGGTTACCCCTATATTATTGAAGGGGTATTGATTACATTAATCAGCTAATAAGTTGGCCTGTTTTCTCATATCAAATGATTTATAGTCCGTTCTATTTTTGGAATATGACATCATTTGTCTTATTATTACTGGTATTCTAATTATCATAGCAACACCCAATAAAAGGACACCCGTAATACCAAAACAACTGTATGATTGCACTACATCTATTTAGATCCAGCATATGAGTAGCTTGCAAATGAAAATGACTATATAAAAAAAAAAAAAAAAATATATATATATATATATATATATATATATATATATGACTTGGATAAGCATGATCATAGCAATATAATTTACTCTAAGTATATGACTAATACTTTAATTTAGGAAAATACTAAACTGGAAGATTATCCAGGATTAAAAGCATCAGTAAACTGGATAGGAAAAAAAAAAATCCCTAAACTGTCCGGTTAATGCTGGCAGCTGCCTCCCGAAGACAGGAATAGGTTGGTGTGTCAGCCTGCGATGTGCAGATCTTACAGATGCCAGAACGTCTGCCTTCCCTGCCAGTGATGCTCGCAGCAGCTGGCAGTGTGCTAAAATGCTGCACTACCATTGTGCACTCACGCTGTCTGCAACGCTCCTCGTGTTGGACAATTGACGTCAGCGAACCCTGGTATGCGAAGACAAGCAGGTGGTATTCTAAAGCAGGCAGCTCGCTGCAACTGCTGCACTTGTCAGTGGTTTACTGCATGCTTCATTAGCCAATTATATCAGGATTTTTGCAGTAAATGTGGGGCAGCCACACTACAGCAGAATGTGTTTGGGAAGAAATAAGAAGCTGGCTCTGAGCCAAACCATTTGTTGTTTCTCAAATGAGAGAAAGTGACTTGCAAGCGGCAAGGGGGTTGTTAAGTCATTGCTGACCTTCTTTTGCATCAGTTTTGAAGCCTGTTAGCTGTAATCTAAAATAGCACATCTTCCAGGGATTGAGTTTAATAGGATTGTACAGCACTGTATGCTAATGCTGCAACCCAAAAGAGCACAGTTTATGAATGGAGGAAGGTCCGGTGGTTTCATGGTAAGTTTTGCTTTGACAGGAACAGGGGCAATACAGTACAATTAATAATGCACGAGGAAGATTGTTCTTGACATCGTGACAACTATGGAACTCAGACTTTTCCTTTATGGTGATGCAGAGAAAATTGTTTTCTGCTCTGTGCATGAGCAGTGCTAAAAAATATATACTCTTTTTGATGTAAACTCTTAAAAGATGGCCTTAACGCAACCAAAGTATTTAAAACAATTATGTGCCATTATGGCCCTTTTAATGAGTGATAATTGTGTTTCTTTCTCCCTGAAGATAATAAATAATGGGCAGATTATTTAGATTGTTATTCGTCTATAACGAATAACACAAAGGGTCTTATTCTGCAAAGTTCGATAATGCAGATCCGATGCTACCTTACAGAAAGCCCAGTTCAAGTCAGGGTTTTTTTGTGTACTGTAGCAGCAAATCAGCGCAGTCACGAACGGCATACCTGTGAGCATGTGACTGGTTTATGTGACAAGGGTTAATACACACAGCTACCTAGCTGATCCAATCTTCACCTGTGCAAAGTCCCTCAAATGAATAATATCCCCCTCAATCTGTCACAATATGTCTTTACTTTGGTCCCTGTTTACTAAACAAAAAATCTGTTGTAGCAAAATGTGACCGGAAATTTTAATGACTGTACAAAACATGCAAGTTCAATCATAGCCCAAAAATACACTTATTAAAGTCTAGATTTTATATATGTAGCCCTGGTAAGAAATGGGGCTATATGTCTTTCCTCCTCCGGGTGTAAGCCCTGGTAAGGGCAGGCTGCCAGGAGTTATCATGGGTTTCCCCCACCTCAAGCACTGCCCTGAGTGGTGGAGGTAGGTCACCTGACCCTGTGTGGAAGGCATAGACACAGGGGCGGTACCTGCTGATGTCATGAAGGACATGGCTGTCTCTATTCAGTCCTGTCAGTTCCTGTCAGTGACAGGCCAGTTAGTGTTAGAGTGTCAGTGTTAGAAGTGCATGGAGTGCACAGCTGGAGAAGGAGGTTCTGCGGCCTAGGATTAGAGCTGCTAGAAATATAGTGAGCTATAGGTGGACCAATACCTCTCACCCTGCATAGGGGGTGAGGGAAGAGCTAGCCCCACCCTGGGTGCCCGTGGCCTGGGGTGGTGGCAGGGAACAAAGATACCATCCTGAGGGAGAGCAGTCTGGAGGAAGGAAGACCCTGTACCTGACTGATAGCTGTGTTGCTGTTGTTGCTCCTACTCTGCTGCTGACAATAAAGAGCTGCTGCTGCTTTTAAGAGACTGTGTGAGACTGGAATCTCTCGTCCCTGAGTGGGGGACTCTCTGGAAGGATACCACCCCTCATCCTTGGGGCTTATCAGAGATGGAGGCGTTGCACCATTAAATGAGACGGAGGCATTCACCCCAGTAACCTGGTCCTGTCATCCCCCATACCATAGCGGGAGTCTCAGGCCCTCCTGTTGCCAGCAGGTATGCACCACATACATACACGTAGCCAGACCCTAGCACGGACGGGGGGGTTGGCAATCTGCGATTGGCCCCGGGAAGAGGGGCTACATATACCAAGTAGTACAGTGCTTGGTTTATAGAAATAGATTATTACAAGAATATACAATACAATAAAGGCTCAGAGTTTCATAACATACGTTAACAAACATGTATCAGATTCCGCATCAAAGGGTCTTGAGTTGAGAATGCTTCCTTGGTTAAAATCTGAATCTTAATCACAAATGCAAGATTTTTATCCCCCAAATCCTTCGGCCTTGCAAATAGGATAAGACCACCATTCTGGGCGGGTCCTTACCCACCCCTTTCATCAATCTCCTTCTGACATTTTTATGGCTAAAGGAAAAAAAGGCTTAAAGACTGCCTGAATTTATAAAATACTTCCTAACTTCATTTCTATAATAGTTCGACAAAGGGTTCTTTGCTAGTGCGTCTGTATACTTAATTTGCACGCCGGGATATGAAACGTTATGTTCTTAGTACCTCGTTTGAGTGACAAATTAATATGTCACATATGCAGTTTACAGATGCAGCGGCCATTATTTTAACAAACTACGCGGTGTATACCTCGAAATACCAATGTCATGGCGCGGGATTTCTTACAACCTTACTGCCTTAAGACGCGAGTGCAGAAAATGGCATTTCAGTGTTCTGGCTTTTAAACACCTGAAACTGACACAGTAGCACAGTACTGTACACATTGCAATTCATTCATTGCATTGCATTTAATTGCACACAATCCATGAAATTCAAACAAAGCAACCGCGATAAACACGTGTGCCTGAGGCGATTGGCGGCATTCATGCCGCGTGGAGTACAGCAGCGCACACAAAAACGGCGCCGTGATTTGTTAAAATAATCGCAGCTGCATCTGTAAATAGTACTGGACTTCATTGAATAGCTGAACGTGTTGGTTAGAAATATGTATTTTGTATTCTTATGCATCACATGAAATATAAGGTATTTTTTATAACTAGTATAGGCCTCATATTAAATGGTGACCTGTCTGACACCTCGCTGTTATTCACGGGGGATATTTCAAGAATGTGAGGTTCTTTTGAGGCTGAGAAACAAGATTTTCATACCGTCACCAGACCTTACCACACTTCCATAATATACAGTGGCGAGAAAAAGTTTGTGAACCGCGATGATTATTACGGACATTCCATAGTTTTTCCATGATAACCTTCTTGAATCAAAACCATTTTTTCCTTAAATATCCGGTAGGGTTTATATTAACCAATTCCATGTCTTTTGAAATAAAATGATGTACAGTATGAACTAGACAAAGGTTAACAAAACACAGAACCCCAGCAAGCTCTTTTTGGGAACCCCTGAGCCCCCACAAAATATATATATGTATATGTGTCAAAGTTGAGTGCTATTGAGCGTGGAATCAAAACCATTTTTTCCTTAAATATCCAGTAGGGTTTATATTAACCAATTCCATGTCTTTTGAAATAAAATGATGTATGAACTAGACAAAGGTTAACAAAACACAGAACCCCCCAGCAAGCTCTTTTTGGGAACCCCTGAGCCCCCACAAAAAAAAAAATATTATATATATATATATGTATATGTGTCAAAATTGAGTGCTATTGAGCGTGGCATATGTATACAACAGATGACAGAGAAGCCCAATGCTACATCCAACATGACAGAAACACACAGTAAAATACTTATATATTCTCTTGAAATAGGGTCATTTAGTTTAACCCTTTGGCCAAAGGGTTAAACTAAATGACCCTATTTCAAGAGAATATATAAGTCATGTAGGATGTAGCATTGGGCTTCTCTGTCATCTGCTCTATGAACTAGACAAACAATGAATAATTAAGAGCCAGGTTATGTGAAAAAGTAAATGAAACCCTGGTTATATCAGCTAAATTAAAGGGGATAATTTGAATCAGGTGTTTAATAATTAGGTAGATCTTCAGAACTGAGTTTGGGAGGCCCAACCCTATATAAAGATCAGAAACTTTGTGAGTTTGGTCTTCACCATACAGGTGTGTGAAAACATGTCATGCCACAATCAAACAAAATCGCTTAGAACCTCAGAAAAACAGTTTTTGATGCTTATTGGTCTAGAAAAGGTTGCAAAACCATTTCTACGGATTTGGGGCTCCACCAATACACTGTCAGACAAATGGAGAAAGTTCCGTACTGAAGTCACTCTACCCAGCAGAGGTCTTCCTACCAAAATCTCTTCAAGAACAAATCAGCAAATCATCCAGGAAGTCACAAAGAACCCCAGAGTAACATCCAAGGATCTGCAGGCCACTCTCTCCCTGCTTAATGTGAGTGTTCATGACTCAACTATCATAAAAACACTGGACAAGAATGGTGTGTATTTGGAAGGATAGCCAGGAGGAAACCACTGCTCTCTAAAAAGAACATTGCTGCTTTCTGAAGTGCTCCAAAGAGCACATAGATGCTCCAAAGGACTTGTGGAACAATATTCTCTGGACAGACGAGTCAAAGGTACTGTAGATGTTTTTGGCCTCAATGAGACACGTTCTGTTTGGCGAAAACCAAAACTGCGTGGGAATGTAAATATTTGGGGATGCTTCGCTGCCTCAGGACCTGGACAGCTTGCCATCATTGACAATTGCCAGGCCCTGAATTCTGCATTGTATTAGAAGATTCTAGGGGAGAATGTCAGGCCATTCGTCCGTGAGCTGAAGCGAAAGTGGGTCATACAGCAAGACAATTATCCTAAACATACAAGCAGATCTACAAAAGAATGGCTGCAAAAGAAGAAAATCCATGTTTTAGAATGGCGTATTTAAAGTCCAGACCTTAACCCCATTGAAATGTTGTGGCAGGACCTGAAGCGAGCTGTCCATGCAAGAAAGCCTTCAAATATGAGTTGAAGCAGTTCTGTAAGGAGGAATGGGCCAAATTTCCTCAAAACCAATATGATAGACTGATAAGCAGTTACAGGAAATGTTTAGTTGAAGTTGAAGTTATTGCTGCTGAAGGGGGTGCAACCAGGTACTGAATCTAAAGGTTCACATACTTTTTCACACGTTGATATTGAACGTTGAATAATTTGTGGATAAATAAATGTTGAAAATATATTGTGTTTTTGTGTCATTTGTTTGATCAGGTTATCTTCATCTATGATTAGGATTTAGATTAAGATCTAATAACATTTTAGGTTTGAAATATGTGAAAATCCTAAGGGGTTCACAACTATTTCTCGCCACTGTACATGCAATATTTCACTCTTCATGCAACAATGTAACACCCAGGTTTAGCTCTCTTTCTAGATTAACACAAAAACAGGAAGGGTCTTGATGTGTCGTAAAAACAATTCTTGTGTTTTAAGACAATTTGCAACTAAAATTAACCTGTGATGTGCGAGATTTATTAAAATACTTGATATTTCATGGCATTTGCATTACACTTCGTATGAAGAGGACCGTCTTTTTTTCTCTCAATAACTGCAAAATGTCCAAAATCTAGTAAATGTAGTAAATACTTTATTGTACTAAGACAATGTTTTCTTCAATTGTTTTATTTTATTTTAAGAAAAAGTTCAAAATAATTAGAGGGGGCTTTATATTGACGCAGACAGAAGAGCAAAGAAAAGATTCTAGAGAAACCCGAAAAGACTTCCAAATGAATCATGTCTACTTTATAAAATTACATTTGCATTATAATTCAGCTATTCAAGGAGGTTAGCTCGATGCGTGATGTAATTCATGGATGAATTGTATTGAGATTCATTGCTACATGCTTGTGCCCTTGCTTTTTCTTTCGTTCTCCTTGCTGCATTTGTCTAACACATCACTTGAGGAAGGAGAGAATTGGACAGGTTTGTTCTATTTGTGAATAAACAGGAACCAAAGGGATTAGCCGTGAATACTAACACACTTCAGTCTTCCAGTGCCATAAATTACACCACAGATCCAAGATGGCTTTCGTTCCTACTGACGAAAAAGGAATACCCTTTAATGTCTTTTCCCCTTGTATTTTATATATCTCTACTAGTGTATTTTGTTTATCTTTTGATTACATTGTATATATTTTTTTAAGTAAAATGGTACTTTGCTGTTAACCCCTTAGTTGGAGGAGCAATAGATTCGTGCAATTTATGCACTGTAATCTGAAAAAGATTTTTTGGACAGAGAAGCTAATTTGATGATTCACAAGAGAAATTTAATGTTGAAAATTGAAAACTAATTACTCAATTTGGCTGCATTGGCATATTCCCATAAACTTCACAGCTACAGTTTTTTGGTTCAGGTTTCGGGCCTAAACCTACTGTATACACTATACCAATACTATGGTACATTGCATCACATTACACCAGATTATAAATAATATCCAGGTACCAATTGCAGTATCCATTATTTTATATTAAACATGGTATGTATTACAATTATAATCTTACCTTAACGTGATGTCCCCCAGAGATCATCAGTGGTCACCTGACATCCAGGGACCTCTCCAGGATGTGAGTAAAATCACCTGGCGCTCTAGTGCAGGTACAAAAATAATAAAGTGCCAAATGCAAAGGTGTAATAAATATAATATATATATAGTGATCTCTTGTGATATAAAAATAAATAAATCACTTAATAAATAATTATAACCGGTGCCTCTTCAGCTTCCACCCACGATGAACACACATATTGGATTCTTGATACTGCAAGTTTGTTGAAAGATGTGGGGAGCTCAGGAACCGTAGAAAAAATGAAAAATAAAGATATATAGTGCAATAACGTTGAGATAAAGTGTATTCAATGATGGAATATAACACCATATAGGTGCACACTCACACTTTGCAGTGATTAATACAACATTTGTGCCCTTGTTGGGAACCTCTTGGTTTTAGGTTGGTTATAACTTGGCAGTTCTGGCCCTCTTCTAGCCACCTCCGTGGTTCAGATAGACATATGGAGCAAAAAAAGTAAACACAAGGGAGACGGACTAAGTGTAGGGAGTAACACTTTATTAGCAAGTAAAACATGGATAACAAGTGACCACTCACATGTTGCTCCCCAAAAAGTACAATGTACGAAGTCCGCCCTCGTGGATACCGGCGCTCTGCTCGAAAACAGTTGTGGATGTCGGATAGAGGTGTACCGCATCAGCTGCTGCTGCGCATCACCGTCGGGGAAACACGGAAGTGAAGCAAGCCGCCGGCTGCTGTGTGCGCAGCAGCAGCTGATGCGGTACACTTCTACCCGATATCCACAACTGTTTGAGCAGAGCGCCGGTATCCACGAGGGCGGACTTTGTACATTGTACTTTTTGGGGAGCAATATGTGAGTGGTCATTTGCTATCCATGTTTTACTTGCTAATATAGTGTTATGTTATAGTGTCATGTCAAGTGACTCGCAGCGTCATTTGATGCGTGTCACATCACATGACCCGCGGCGTCTTTTGACGCTGCGTTGCCATGGCGACGCGTCACACACCCGTCTGAATCACAGTAAGTTGAGAGTTGCAGAGGCCTCACGCGATCCCCTTGCATTTAATTTAAATGCCTTGGGGAAGACCGCAGGGCCTCTGCAAATGCCGCAAACTCCTAGAAAAATCTCCAGCCCCCCCATGGGGGGCACGCCCCCCAGTTTGCACACCTCTGCATTATACAATTCCCCAAAGATGGCGGCATACAGGTTGTAATTGCAAAAAATGCAGTAGTTTAATTCATGCCGTGGCCAGCAAAAAATGTGACGTTTTGGGGACACCACCACTTCCTCAGATAATGACGAGGGGCACTGTCTGAAGAAGGGGCTGCATCTCCGAAACGTTACATTTTGTCTGCTACAGCACTAAGTAAACTATTGCATTTTGTTTGCAACTACGATCTACGCGCCTCGATCTTTTGGATATTATATTAAAATAATAAGTGGAAACACCTGCTGGCTGTTGGAGGGAATGGAGACTTGATTCCAGAGCTCCTCTCCCACCGGCACTATTAACGCAATTACAAGCGACAAAAGTGTGATTCTACCTGATCGCTACACAGCACATCATTTATAAACAACCAGAGATGCCGATTAGCAAAACAGCTCGGTCCAAAAGCCAACCGGTTACTACTTATTTCAAGAAAAATGGAGCACCCCTAGCCGAAAATAAGGAGATCCCTATGCAGACATCAGACAAGGCCCCTGTTGTGGATCCTCTCATAGAGGAGGAGGGGGATGAAGAGATAGTCCGGCGCAAAGACCTTAAAGCATTCTGCACAGATATGAAGAAATTATTTATGACAGAACTTTGGGCGCTTAGAAAAGACCTTGATGCTCTCGGGGAGCGGACTGACTCCATTGAAAACAAAATGGATGAGACAACTACTGTCGTAGCTCAAACTCACGACCAAGTCACTGCATTGAATGACAGAGTCAGGTTCTTAGAGGACAAGGCGGAGGACGCGGAAAACCGCGACCGGCGTTGCAACATCAGGCTGCGGGGGGTCCCTGAAAATATAAATGATCCTGAGGACTTTACCAATAGGTGGCTGGAACACCTTTTTCCAGATAAGCCAGACTCTGAGATACTGCTGGACCGCTGCCATAGAGCTCTATGTAGAAAACCTCAGGTTGGTGACCCCCCTAGGGACATAGTGGCAAGATTTCACCATTTCCGCACCAAGGAGGAGGTGTGCAGGATTGCCCGGGAAGCTAGGACACTGGAGTTCGAGGGGGTCAAGCTTCAGATATTTCAGGACTTGGCCCCTGCTACCCTGATCAAAAGAAAGGCTCTGGCTCCTATAACAAAAGTTCTCCGTGAGCACAGCATCAGATATAGATGGCTGTTTCCCTGTGCCCTCCTTTCAATTAAAAATGGTGTTGCTCATACATTAAAAAATCCAGAGGACGGAGAGGGCTTCCTTATCAAACTTGGTGTCACTGGAGCCATTCATAGTCCAGCACACCTCCCATCCGCTAACACCAACCCCCCTTCTCCCTCATGGAACAAAGCAGGGGCCACCCACGCTAAACAGTATGCAGCACCTAAAGCTTCAGGCCCCAACTGAACACTCGCAATACAAGTCTACAACCTTAAATATCTCCCGGAGTGAACCCCAGTCCATACCTGCTGTCTCCTCAGTGCCGGCTGTCTCCTCGACATACCCATCCTGTCAGCTACCGGTTTTCGCCTGGATCGAATCCGCATGCTAACTTTGAGCGGCAGCCATATTGACCCGGTCCTCCCCTGGGCAGAGCGGGAACCTCAATGGTTTTGGCGCGAAGGAGGTGACGTCATCGGCAAGCACCGTCTTCGCGCGAGACTTCAGCCGCACATTGATGACGTCAGAGTGGCTGCGATCCCAGAGCAGGAGACAGCCTCGGCATTGCCCCAGAAGCCATGAGAGGCGGAGGGGGAGGCTCGGAGACCGGGTCCCTCTCCCCACTCTGGGATCTCGGTCCACTCACCCGGAGCAGCTGAGGGGAGTGTGTTCATCCCCCGTTGATCTCCCCAAACATGCCCCTGTTCCCCATGAGATCCCCAATGTCCAATAAAGATTAACCCCTTAATAAGCGCTGCCCCACTTAGAGTGACACAAGGATTAGGAACAACATAAGCAATGAGTTAGACCTATACAGTCCCATGCAGCTGAGCAACTTCTGGTTAAGTAAGATTAGATATGGTCAGTCTATGTACTACTATGCATGCACCCCTAATACAAAGTATACCTGACACCTGTAATATAATATAGGTAATACATGTTATATAAGATATTGTTATAATATTCATGTCATAATGTGTTATATGTATATGTGTGTGTATGTATGTGTATGTGTGTGTGTGTGTATATGTATGTATGTGTGTGTGTGTGTATGTGTATGTATGTATATATATGTATATGTATATATATATAAATCTATTGTTAGACAGGGTCTATAGGGTATTAATATGATACCCACCTTACGTCAGTTTGGGTGGCAAAGATAGGCTATAAAAGGATATTCTATATCACGGCATAATTGTCATATCAATATCAGAGACACTCCAGCACCAACACATTCATGCGGTACAGGTGGGTTGGTATATATCTACATGAAGGGTAGGGTATATAAGAGATATATGCAATACACTTCGGGTATTCTCTTGCTACATGTTATAATTACCGTATGTTTTGTATGCATATGCTTTGGTACATATGTTACTGAGCCCAGATAGGTCAACTCAGTTATTGATAAGGTCAATATATTTAATCCGGTACTTCATTATACCACATATAGCTGACAACAACCTAATCGGCTAAAATACATTGTTTATTTTAATTATCATATCTGTCATGAATGTTTATGCAGATAGTATACAGATACATATATACCTATTTCAATTCGGATAAGAAAGTTTGTTAAAAGTTGTTCAGATGCTGTTCACTTTAGATAAGAACACAAACATATAGGCTATTCGGCCTACGGTCACTGTTATTCCATCAATTATTCCCGTTATTATTAATGTTAACATCACTGTTTACGTTACAAATAGGAATCACTTGTCGCTATCAGTTGCACTATGTTATGATCACTGTCACGTTTGCTGTCACAGTCTACAAAATATGCATTTCCTTTACAAAAAGTGCCGGGGGAAGTACCCTCCCTCGCGCATGTGTCCCCTTTTTCGGTCCCCAGATTCGAGGGACCGATACCAAGACCCAGGGTGGGATGTCTCCAACACAGGAGACTGGTCCATCTTTAAGATGGAGTCAGATGACCCACCCTCTGGGCGCAAGGGCTACTCTCGGGGGCTCCCGAGATACGCCCTTGTTTTTTGTTCATACCTTTTCACATTTTCTTCCTTTTTATTATTATTTTCCCGTTCCCGTTTTAGCCCGCTTGTCGCTTTCCCTGTTTTGTCTACCTTTCCCTACCCTCTCCCCTACCCCCCCCTCTCTAGGACGTATGGATCCCACCCAGAACATCTTGCCAACGGGATGGACATGGACACAACCGAAGGAAACCTCAGACATGATATCACAAGTAAGCATACAGTTCACTACACATATAATTTCTTGCACCGTAAAGCATGGCGTTAACATTAATCTCTCACAATGTGAAGGGCTTTAATAGCCCAATCAAAAGAAAGCTTGCCTTTACGGATTACAAGAGAAAACAAGCGGATGTGTTATTCCTACAGGAAACACACTTTAGTAATAGTAACTCCCCTAAATTCCTAGATAAGGGCTTCTCCCAATTTTACACAGCATCAGCATCAGTCAAAAAACGAGGAGTAGCCATCTTATTTAGTAACTCAATCCCATTCGTGCTACAGACAACCAAAAAAGACGAAGAGGGTCAGTATATCATTTTAACAGGAACCATACATGAACAGCCCATCACATTGGCCTCCCTCTACGCCCCATGTACACAGGATGCGTCCTTCTTTGACAAATTCTTCCGCTTATTGGCCTCGGTAGCTAAGGGATATATTATATTAGCAGGAGATTTCAATATCACACTGCAATCTTCACTAGACAGATCAGGTGGAAGTGATTCCGATAACAAGAAAGCTCAAAACTCCCTACACAGTGCCCTAAAAGATACTCAACTAGTAGATATATGGAGGGAGCTCCACCCTACGACAAGGGACTACACTTTCTATTCCCACCCACATACCTCATACAGCAGAATCGATTATCTTTTTGTTTCGTGCCACTTGGTTCCTAAGGTCACTCAAACAATGATCCATGATATTTCATGGTCTGACCATGCACCAATTGAGCTCAGGTGCAACAATATTCAGACCAATAGACCAGGCGCAAACTGGAAACTTAATGAATCTATTCTTAAAATACCCGAAACCTGCGAAACGATAGGTCAAGAAATAACTCAATTCTTTGAGATAAACACAGGCTCTGTGGAATCCCATATGACTTTATGGGAGGCTCATAAAGCAACGCTAAGGGGCATAATAATTAATCTCACTGCTAAAAGAAAACGAGTGAGGGATTCCAAAATTCGGACGCTCCAATCCAAATTGCATTCCCTCTCAGCGAGTCATAAGATCAATCCCGATCCACTTACGACACAGGAACTTAAAGATACAAAAATTGAATTAAATATGTTATTGACTTCCCGGGCGGATAACTCCCTATGTTGGTCTAAGAGGAAGTTTTATGAAAAAGCTAACAGGCCGGATACGATGCTGGCGCGCGCACTGAAGGATAGGCAATCTAAGTTTAATATCCAAGCTATACGCTTAAAATCGGGTGTACTTACGGCCAACCCTAAAAAAATAGTGGAAGAATTCGGTTCATTCTATGGCTCCCTATACGACGGTAAGAAGGTGGCACACAATAAAAACACGAGCAGCGCACTGAGAGATTTCTTAGCCAGCTCAAAACTGGAGAGATTGACAGAGCTAGACAGAGAAGCTATGGGCGCTGACTTCACATTGGAAGAAGTGTCGCAGGCCATCAAGGAGCTTAAGCCATCAAAGGCACCAGGCCCTGATGGCTTTTCGGGGCTTTACTATAAGAAATTTTCCGAATCACTTGCTCCGAGGCTGCTCCAAATGTTTAATGCTATCTTAGCAGGAGCCCCTATTCCTGGGGACATGCTGCGGGCGTCTATATCACTTATACATAAACATGGCAAGGATCCGCTAAATTGTAAAAGCTATAGGCCAATATCTCTAATTAATACCGATATCAAAATATATGCGAAATTATTGGCCAACAGATTAAGTCATATCCTACCCAGACTAATACACCCAGATCAGGTCGGTTTTGTTAAGGGGAGGCAGGCAGCGGATAACACCCGACGATTTATTGATCTGTTGGAATTGGCTAACAAAAATAACACACAAAGCATGTTATTAAGTCTGGATGCAGAAAAAGCTTTTGATAGGATAGACTGGCCATACTTAAAAGAGACGCTCGCGGCATTTGGCTTCGGAAATCGGGTGAGTAGAGCGATTATGTCACTATACTCAGGCCCAACCGCCAGGGTCATACATCAGGGCTTCCCCTCGGTCCCATTTCAAATCCAGAGTGGCACAAGACAGGGATGCCCTTTATCTCCCCTCCTGTTCGCCCTATGTATTGAACCCCTCGCGGCACGAATTCGAGATAGCCCGGATATCTCAGGGTTAAACGTTTACTCCCAATCACATAAAGCGGCCCTGTATGCTGATGATATCCTATTAATCATCTCCAAACCCCTTACGTCATTACCTAACCTGTTTGACCTACTAGATAAATTCTCCAAGGTCTCAGGTTTCAAGATTAACCAATCCAAATCTGAAGCTCTGAATATCAACCTCCCTAGACATACAGAGAAATTACTGAAACTAAATTTCAATTTTAACTGGCAAAAGAACTCGATAAAATATCTGGGGACCTATATCACCAAAGATGCAAAAAGCATCTATAAAGCAAATTATCCCAAACTGATCTGGACTCTAAAACAAGACCTAATCAGATGGTCTTCCAAGAAGATTTCTTGGATTGGAAGGATTCACAGCGTTAAGATGAATCTACTTCCCCGTATCCTATACCTCTTCCAGACACTACCTGTGCCACTCAAACTGAAGGACATACTCTCACTTCAGTCTGGAATATCTAATTTTATCTGGGGAGGTAAAAAACCGAGAGTAAATAAATTATCTATGAAGAGACCTACCTTAGCGGGTGGCCTAGCAGTACCCTGCCTGTTGTCATATTTTAAAGCGGCTCAATTAAGCCAGGTCATACAATGGCATTCCGACCCCAAATTAAAAAGATGGGTAGAGCTCGAACATGCGGCTTGCTCCCCTTTAGAGCTTAACAATTTGATTTGGCTACCTAAAACATCAAGGAAAAACACTATTCTACCGCTTACCTCAATGACTAACTCCTTATCTGTTTGGGAAGCATCAAAATTAAAAAAACTCACTTACTTCAGCAAATTCCCTGATGTCACCCATTTGGAATAATCCTAGCTTTGCGCCGGGTCTTATTGGTCATAATCACTCAATTTGGAAACAAAAAAGCTATACTAGACTCAAAGATCTGGAGGGTCATGATCTAAAATGTAAATCTTTTGACCATCTCAGACTAGAAAAAGACATTCCCCACGCTGAATTCCATAAATACCTCCAGCTCAGATCATTTTATAATAAATTTGCCCCATACCCCCCATTAACGAATTTTGAAAAGCTCTGTCGGGCAGAAACCGACACTAAGGGACTCATATCTACGATATACAGAGAGGTAGTCGAGCCTGCAATCTCAAAGCACCAATCACCTACATTTCGTACCCAATGGGAAAGAGACCTAGGGGAGACCCTGGACGACGAAGAGTGGAATGCTATATTCCTAGGAGCCGCAAAAAGTTCTATATGCACCACACTGAAGGAGAACGCATATAAAGTTCTTATGAGATGGTACCTCACCCCACTCAAATTATCTAAGTTTGTACCAGGGTCCTCCCCATTGTGCCCTAAACAGTGTGGAGGAACAGCTTACCTGTTACATATGCTGTGGTCTTGCCCGCTGATATACCCACTATGGGAAAAGATCAGAAATTGGATTCAGAGAATATTTGATCTCACTATTCCCCCAGACCCGTGGCTGTTTCTCATGAACAGACCCCTAAAGGGCCTATCAAAATCACACAATAAACTAATTGCACATTTTGCTCTAGCTACGCGGTGCGAGATCGCAGCACTATGGAAACGCCCCGATATTCCAATTATCCCAAAGATTCGGAATCGTATTTGGTTTATCTGCCAGATGGAAAAGTTAACGAGCTTAGTTAATGACACTGGCGACAATTATCTAAAAGTTTGGGCCCCCTGGCTTGCCCAAACAGACATCCCTGGGGTAGAGCGTAACACAATTTGGCTATAATAGTAATAAATGCGTTCTCCTTTGGGGACATAAGAACCTACCCCACACCTAGAACCTCATACTCCTTACGCCCAATCACTTATTCTACCGAAAGGCCTCACTAGTTGATACATAGTCCTCACGCTGTCCAGGTGTTCCCCGGAGGCAGATGTATTATCTGCCCTCTCTCCTCTCCCCCCACCCCCTCCTTTACCTCCTCCCCACCCACCCCCCTTTTTTTTTTATTATTATTATTTACCCCAGTACCTTACACATGACGATTCCCACTCACGTGGTTAAGTAGGGCTCGAAAAACTACGTGAGTTTATTATGCTTTTGTTATTGTATATGATATGCTAAATATGCACCTAATGTCTTTTTTTTATGTATATCATGCATTTATGTATAATAAAATACAAGTTATAAAAAATAAAAAAATAAAAAAATAAAATTTAAACTTTCCAATACAGTTTATTATCAATGTTCACGGTCTGTCAACCTACTGTACACGTAAGCATAAGCATATCTGTCTAACAAAAACAAGAATCCTACTTCAGAAAGCATGCACTTTCATTTATTTAAAAAACAAAACAAAATTAGAACATGCAATACCGCAGTTGAAAAAGTGCTAGATGTAGGATCAAACTCAAATTAACTCATACTAGAACTTGGGGAACATGGCACTATGTTGGCCTTATGAGGTTGCCCCAACATTATGGAGCTTTTGCCCATTTGTAGGTGGCATGGCAACCTCATCTACAGTAGATCAATGGCATTCAAGTCAATGGGTCACTATCGCGCAGAAATCCTGATTGTCAATTACACACTTTAATATCTCCCTCCCTATATCTTCCTATAGAAAGCCACATTTTCCTCCAGATTGTAGACTCTCATGAGCAGGGCCCGTGTTACCTTTTTGTATCTGTTTGTGCATTCTTGTATATATTAGTATGTAACTGTTTATGTAATTATCAAATCTCAGTACCCCCATTGTACTGCGCTACGGAATATGTTGGTGCTTTACAAATAAATAATAATAATAATTTGAGTGAAAAAAATACCTTTTTTTTCTATATCTTTGTAAAACATGATTATATTTGTTTACGGCAGGCAGTTAAATCATGACATTGCTTAGAATGTCGCTGACAGTTCATTTCTGGTTCTTTTTTTTTTGTAACATAATTAAGATATTGATACATTTTAAATGTTGGATTTCATCACCAATAAAAGAAAATAATACTTTGTAGCTTGTTTTACACCATGCACTCCCCAACATAAAAGAAACCATTTAAATGAGGGCTCATCAGTTTCAGCAGAAGAGAGATCTCTGCAAGAAGTGATATTATATTTCTACTAATTAATGTTCATCATCTTTTAAGCATCCAACGTTTCTTAGTATCAAAGTGTTATGTTATATATATTGCTCATTAGTGACAGTTCTTCGTGATACTTTTTTTGTTTAATGTCTTTTAAGTGCTAGATTTCTTATTACAACTTCAATCACCCTTCTCTTAATTGTAATTAAAGCCACCCTGGGCAATAGAATGTTCCCCCTGTAAATATGGAAAACATCATTATGAGACACGTAATAGTTCATGTATCATCAGTTTTCATGCAATGATTACATTTTGCACGGGAGGCGAACGCATAATTCACTTTGTTTTTAATATTATTTTCAACAAATCACCCATAAAGAGTTTCATTTTTCCTTCTGTGGTTTTACAGCTCACAGTGATGATATGTTTTGATGTGAACAAAATACCTTTGGTCCACTGGACAAACTAAAAGCATTAGAGTATCATTGAAATTGGTATAAGAGGAAAAATAAGCAAGTAGCATTAAGAAATAATTGGTATCTTATTGTTTAGCAACTTTTAGTAAATCTGGGCCTTTGTCATTAAATTAACGTATGTAATAAAAAAAAACAACAAATAGAAAGCTTCATTATGATTGCACAATGGAACATGCTTTGAGGAAATGAATTACAATTATCTGTTAAAGTTACAGCATAGCACTAGTATAATAGCAGTATTTGCCCGTCGGCACAATAGCCTTATAAAATATGCATGCATCATGTATGGGCTCCATATGGCTAACAGATCTTAAAGCTAATCTTGATTGCTACTGCTGTTTTCATCAAGATGTGCTTATTAGGTGGTCACATCCATTTAATGCTTTCCAATGTCCATTAGTCCTTACAATGCCTATAATAAATAAAATAAAAAGTTATTCTAGTTCTTTGCCTAAATGGATTTTGAATAACATATGTCTTAAGTCGTTAAGAAATTACCTTCTTTAAAGGGGCAGAGGGTAAAAAATAAAATAGAATTTTACAAACGGGTCAATATAATAATCTTCTTTAGAAAGATTCGATCACTTATAAAGGGACATTTTTACTTCCATCCTTTTAAAAATGATTCCATTTTTATTTTCATAGGACTCAGAAAATCATACTTATTAGATATTTAAGGCCATAATTACCAGGGCCGGCGACAGGGGGGAGAGCCGGGACAAGTGTCCCGGGCCTGGTGGCGGCAGGGGGGCCTGGCCGGCCGGTGCTGGAAATTGTGCCTGGCCAGTGTTCGGGACAAACTTTTTTTTTTGCCGTCTGTGGGGCCTCTTGTTGATGCAGAGCCCCTGCTCTATCTACGCAGCCGCTACTGCTGACCTACGCCTCTCCCTCACTGTCCCACGCAGGGCCTCTCTGACAGTGTGTGCAGGAAGCTGGGCCCAGCTTCCGGTGCTGGCATGAGAGAGAGGCTCATTGCGGGACAATAAGGGAGGCCCACAGCTGGGGAGAGCTGGGGCCCGGCAACAACAAGAGGACAGTCAGCCAGACAAAAAAATAAAATGAAATAAAAGTTATTTATGTACTGGGGGAGGGTGGGGGGTTGTATGTATTTGGGGGTTGGATGGTATTTGGAGGGGGGTATGTATTTTGTGGGGTGAGGGTAATTATTGTAGGGGATATTGTGTGTGTGTGGCCAGGCAGGAGGAGTGATAGCTTGAGTGAGAGAGGTGGTAATTCTGGAAAAGGGGGGTGTGGAGAGTGAAAAGAAAGAGGGGGTAAGAGTGAGTCGGTGGGAGAGAAATACATGGGAAAAGGGGGGAAATAGAGGGGGCTCGCAAGAAACTCTAGTCCTGGTCCCAGGGAAATCTGTCAGCGGCCCTGATTATGGCGAAATAGTTCTAGGCCTTTGGCCGTAAAGGGGCATAATGGTTTATCAGAGTTTTGTCAATTTGGGCCGTGCAGTTCTTTCACTTTTGCATATTGTGACAACATAATTACTTGAACCAACAAAGTACAAAATTAACCAGTAGATTTTCAGACCAACAAACCATATTCTCCCGATAAAGATTAGGCAACGATGGTAGAAATATTTCAGAGTATTTGGTTAGCATTAACATATTAAACAAATATGTATACTTGTTTGTTTTTTTTATATTTCGTTTTTTACGAAAAGTGCCAGTCACCACAATTAACCTGCCTACTGCTATTAGTTCACAAAGAGACGCTGTCCTTTATATTGTCAAAAGCATAGAGCGGAGTATTCAAAATGCTAAACTAATTATAACCAAAAATTATAAAACAATTGCATTTGAGCCTGTAGACTAGAAACACAAAATCTTATTGCCAACAGTCACCGTCCACAGTTGAATGGAATAGGTTAATTAAAAGAAGTGTTCAGAAAACAAACCTAATTAATAGTGCATGCAATGTTTATTTCGATCAGGCACTGAAGAATAATACATATTACAGTGGAGTGTTTTCAAATGGTGTAGTGGCTATTCAGTATAACCTGCACAAATGTATACTGTAATTGTGTTTTTATGGAAATCATGGGCAACTCGCTTACATGGATACTCAGAGGTGCTGCGAAGCACAAACTTAAAGGAGATTGCTGTGTAAATGGCTCCATTTGAAAATGATTTATTGTTAAAATAATTTTTGTGATTTTAGTTCTCAGTAACAAGGTGCAGCACAGTGTAATGGAGAATGGAAGGCACAGCTAGATCTACATTAACACAGGGCTTGTCAACTCCAGTCCTCAAGCCCCCCAAACCGGTCAGGCTTTATGGATATCCCAGCTTCAGCACAGGTGGCACAATCAGTGACTTTTCTTACCCAGGATTAAAGCAGGGAGTCTCCGTTGCTGTACCCCATTCAGCGATACTTACCTCCGTATAGTAAGTGCCAGTAGCTGCTCTCCTCGGCTACCAGGGTTCATGTTGTGGCAGCATTTCAAAGCTCCCGCACCAATAGAATGTCGTAATGTCATCCAGTTCGGGAGCTTTAAACTTTAAAACAAAGCTAGCTCATCTGGAGCGGCTACCAGCACCTATTACAGAGGTAGTATCTCCGGATGCAGGGGGTCCCCGGAGCTGAAATTAATGGGGTTCAGCTCCAGAGACCCCCTGTTTGAATTTGGGGTAATTGGTGTGTATGTTTGTGTACAGTATATATGTATGTATATGTGTACATTTTATTAATAAAATGTTCTACCAGGAAGTAATACATTGAGAGTTGCCTCTCATTTTCAAGTATGTCCTGGGCACATAGTTATGATAGCAAAACATGGTTACATTAAATGAACAGGATTTATACATTAAATATGAAGACATTGCATGAACAGTTAAAGATAATATATATTTTAGGCATATGTAACAATTACAGACCATATTAAAATGTGAGACAGCTTTAGTTTTGAAAGAACTTGGCCTGTTGGCGGCTTTGAAAGTCTCTGGTAAGTTGTTCCAGACATGAGGTGCACGGTAAGAGGAGGAGCGGCCGGATACTTTGTTGAGCATTGTGACCGTGAACAGTCTTTTGGAATCTTATCTCAGGTGATAAGTACTGCGTGTGATAGGGGTGGAGAGCTTGCTCAGATATGGAGGTAGCTTACCTAGAAAATATTTGAAGGCAAGACAGGAAAAATGAACTTTGTGCCTACACTTAAGTTATGGCCAATATAGTTCTTTGAGCATTTTGCAGTGTTGTGTTGTAGCTGCATTGTACAAGAAAGCGGCATATTGAGTTGTAGAGGGTGTCTAGTTTGCTAAGGTGAGTTTGGAGTGCTCTACCATATACTATGTCCCCATAGTCTTTAATTGGCATTAACATCTTCTATGTGATGGTCTTTGTGACCAGCGGGCTTAGGGAGGATTTGTTTCTATAAAGCAGACCTAGTTTAACATTGTTTGATATGGTTTTGGATGTCAGGGTATCAATATACAACCCAAATATTTTATATGGTAGTCAAACCATATGGACAGCTATTTAAAACTAGTGACAGAGGCTAGAATGGGGCTATAGTTGATTCTGATCTGTCAGTGTTAGCTTTAGAAACTTAGTTTTGGTCCCAAATACCATTGTTAGTCTTGTCAGTGTTTAAAAAACATTCGCTTTGGGAAATTCCGTTTTCAGGTCTCGAAAAATCAGATTGCATGGGGGTGAAGTAACTTTATTTCATGGATGCAGCGTTGCAAGCAGGGACGAGGTGGGAAAGCACATTATTTCTTACCTGTTAGTGGGGGGAGAATGCATATGCTTTCCCTCACAATAATAAGGTTTTGACTAATATTACTACATTTACTAATAATGAAATACAATGAGCAATGTGAATGGCATATAAGGGAAGACATCTGCAATACAGGCTACTGTAGTCATGACAGTATCGCTTGCAATTTCTCTCCTACTGGCATTGTCCCACACAAACTTACACAGCTTTTGTTCTATAGGCGACTGACAAGCATAACATATATATAATTTTCAGACCCACATTTTATTCATTATTTATATGTACCACAGTGAGCAAATTGCGCATAAGTGCTGCTTAAACATCAACACATCCGCTTGCACACTAGTTTTTAAAGGATTCGAGGACAGACCACATATATCGAGATCGCTGTGTGAGTTTTCATTCTTTGCCATTCACTGAATTTGGCTTCTAATCCGTTAAACAAGTTGAAGTGTTGCTTGTGGTAGGTAATTGCAGGTTTTCAATGGAAATAACAGAGTACTGCCTGCTGCATGGTGCTTGTTACGCTGGTGAGTGTACAAAAGCCTATGCAGACCATGGGCTTACTTCAGAAAGACCCCTCCCTGTGATAATGATACAGCTGATAGTTGGGCTGATGGGATCAGACAGAAACCTAATGGGGGGGTCTGTTGTAGTAATCACCTTACATGAACAGCTGTGGCATTCAGTGATAAAGCATAGGGAAGTAGGATTGTTTAACAAT
This sequence comes from Ascaphus truei, assembly GCF_040206685.1. Classification (NCBI taxonomy): domain Eukaryota; kingdom Metazoa; phylum Chordata; class Amphibia; order Anura; family Ascaphidae; genus Ascaphus; species Ascaphus truei. Next base: position 32,018,370 of record NC_134487.1, read on the forward strand.
ACAAATAGCAACCCTTTTTGTGTATTGTTTCTTGTACAACCAATTGTGCTTAATTCTCACAATAACTCAATTATTTTTCTAGTTTATTTACGGATACCCTGAAGAAAATATCTCTGAAATATTTCATTTATTATGTTTATTACTGCATTGATTTGCTTTAACAAATTGGTATGCACGAAATAAATAATTAACACTTTAGTGGATGCATCACAGTGTGGGTTGTAGTCTGTTTTAACCCTTTTGTTAACGGAGTGGACTGTTATGTATTCGAACGCAATATATGTCTCAAGAACTAATTATTGATGGGGTATTTTCTTGAATAATTTTTTTTCACTCAATATTTAGATACCACAAAACGGTATACTTAAATCAAAAAGTAATCAAAGCTTTACAATGCCCACCTTGGCAAAACCTTGGATTAAAGTGCCACTTCCTATATTACTTTTAACATGTGGCTGAGGCCCTTCCTGCACTGATTAATTATTGAAGGACCGCATTACCCCTTTATATCCTTTTTTTGGGGGGGTGGGGGAGGCCTGTTTTCACAACATATTATAATTAGCTAGGCCACACACCCAGCGGTTCAGACAATGAGGTCAAACATGCCGGATGACATCATGGCCGCGCCCCCGTCACTCCCCTGTCACGCGCTCCCCCCGTCTTTCCCCCTGCAGCTCTCTGCAGACTGGGGAATTCGGCTACATGCGCTGCCAGCCTCGCAGGCGTGTGCAGCGCAGGCAATGGGGCCGTAGCCTTACGCTTGCATCAGTGTGTAGATTGCAGATAAAAGGAATGTAAACATGGTACCACTATATCCAGTGGTTGACAAATCACCAAAAAATCTACTCGCCACACAAAAAAATCTACTCGCCACCTAGTACCAAACGTGTGCTGCTTGGGCCAATATTTACTCGCCCGGGGGTTAAATCCACTCGCCCGGGGCGAGCAAATGTATAGGTTTGTCGAACACTGACTATATCCATTAAATACAATCTTACTGTAAAAAATATTAAGTAGAAATAGCCATGCTAGTCAAGCTGCGATACGGCAGAGTAAATTAGTATATCAGGTGATATTTTTTTTAATTTGGACTAACAATTGATATTGTAACACAAGCTTTTGAGAGTTCTCTCTCCATCTGTGTCTTTACATCTGTGTCTTGACATCAGTTTAACTAACTCATGGAATCGCTGTAAAACAGTATTGCCGACCTGAGGAAGAAAGGAGACCTCCCAACAAACTTGTTGTTTTTGTACTTAATCCCTGCAATGTAAATATGAGGAAAACACATAATTGTAATCACACGTTTTCAGTTTGTTTACTACAAATTGTGATGTCATCAAATCTTCACCAAGCTGCCTTGCCATTTTTTTTTAGCTCCCAGACAGCCTACGTGTGTCATTGCTTGTTAACACAAAAACATATGGGCTGCCAATAGGGATTACCTAGAGCTGTTTCATAATAGGGTTTATGGAGCACTTTAATTGGCAATACACATGAAAGCATTGCCCTAGAAGACTAATGTGATAGCTTTCTACTTCTGAGTTCTGTCATGCTTCATCTGAATCATTATATTTTGCTTAATACTTTCCATGCATATAATTAACCTTTAATTACACATGATGGGGGAAATTTAAGGTCATATGTTGATTTGGCTTTAATTAATTATCTGTACATCCTATCTGCATTCAAATTGTTCAATACATAATGTTGTAGATTGTTTCGTGTACAGTGAAATTCTGTTTCATGTAAGGTCTAGGTCAACATTAGGGACAATGCAAAGGCCTAATTCTGTATGTAACCATTTAGAGATACGCATTGAATGAGAGACTTCCTTTTACTAAAAGTCTAGCACAGCATTTAGTTGATGTAGCCATCAATCATAAAATATCTTTTTTTTTTATATTGGGTGACATTAATTATCTCAAGTACTGCTAGCAACGTGGTATGAACAAAGTCACTTGCTATCCATTTTAATAACTGAATTTATTTTATTTAACAATAACTTTATTTATATTGCGCTTTTCTCCAATGGGGCTCAAAGCACTGCAGTTACAAAAAAAAGAGGAACAAAGATGAAAACATTTAAGGTTACCAAGGAGACCAAACACAAGGAAAGATGCAACACAAGGTGGGATGGTACTGTAGTTATTAAATGCCGGACATGTTGTGATTCCTTAACTACCTAAATGTTTGGGTCAACAGCTACTGTAGGTCTTGAGTCTGTTTTTATACATTTCCAGAGAAGGGGTGTCTTGAACTGTTTGAAGCAGACTGTTCCAAAGAGTGGGAGCAGCGTGGCTAACAGCTCGGGCCCCAAAGGAATTCATTGATATTCTGGGAACTGTTAGGATTCCTTCATCTGCAGATCAAAGTGAGCGAAGTTGAGAGTAGGAAACTAGAAGCTCTTTCAGATAGCTGGGACCCAGGGCTAAGGCTAGGGCTTTGAATGTCACCAAGCCAATCTTGAAATAAATTCCCCATTTTACAGGCAGCCATTAACTGTATATAATGTAGCACTGTCTTTGGCAAATGGGTGACTATGTTATAATATTGTTTTGATCATTTCCCCCAATGTTAATACTTTAAAATAGTATTATTCAATGGAAATATCACAGTTTGTTATCTTTCAAATGCGCTTTGAATAAAAGCGCTATAAAAATGTAATGAATGAAATAAAATGACCATTTCTGGGACTGCCCATCCATTTAATCTTTTCAACGTTATCTTTGAAAAAGAAAATACATTATTAATAATAAAAATGGAAGGTATTTCCTGCATGATATTTTTAGATTCTGAGTTAAATATGTAGTGCTGCACCACAAAATAACACATACCCATTTCATAATAAGTACAGATACCAGATTCTTTGCTAATTTATTCACACATTTGAAGCTGGCATCATTAGAGGCCCTATTGACAAACCAGGTATGTCAGCATCAGAATGCTCATTTTATAGGGGTTGATTTGGCTAATAAAAATGGAAGTAGTGCCCCCAAACTTCTGTTTATATCAGCTGGGGGGGAGAGGGTCACAGGCATTTGATAGCTACTAAAGTGTTCACATAGCTAGAAATGATGAGTGCCACAGGGCTTACACCCCTGTAAAGGTTAGAGATGTACAGTAGATACTGTACAAGAGATGGGCGAATGTGTCAAAATTCAATTTTGCTGCCAGTTTTGACTAAAAATAAAAAAGCGTCCTGTTTTATTAGAGTCGCAAGTGCTATATATATTCCTTCAACCCCACCTTTAAACATCTCGTAGAGAGACATCTGTGCACAAAAAGGAGCACACCTGGGAGATATGCTAATAGGATAGGCAAAGTATATTTTAATGACTCCTATTCGTGTATAACATGTCAAAACATTTGCAAACGAATCAAATGTACAGTGCAGCCTTTTTAAAACCAAGCCGCGAATATCTGCTGCTGCGCAGAAACGCCACGTTCGCAGTGATTTTGAATGTTGGTGAAAAATGTGCCCATCTCTAGTAGATACAACAATTTGTTGGCAATTTAGAATTACAAGGTCAACATTATAAGCCTCTTGTCCTATTTACTGTAATAAATATAACCTCCCTCATTTCTGCCTTTATTACTGCTTTTTATCTACAGTATTAGAATTGTATGTTGTGTGCGTTTTTTTTTATGTACCCACCTTTCCTGTTAGGGAAGTCTTATTTACGTATCTATTTATTAATTTTCAGGTAATAGTTGTCTAATTTTTAAATAAGTCTTCTTGTCTCTAAAATATTTTCTCGCTAAACTCTTTGTTCTGTATTTTTTAAATACCAACATGTTTACCTACTGCTTCCTTTTTATTTATAGGTGGCATCTGCCATCCACAAGGTGACAAATAACGAATGCTTACTCGCAAGATTATCTTGCTCTTCAGTAGCTGTCAGTAGTAACTCTGCAACCACCACTCCAATTAATTTCCCTACCACTGCCCTGATATTACATGTGAGGGGCTGTCATTCCCTCATCCTCAATTTCTGGTACATGTAATAATCTTAGTACCCAATCTAAGATTGCTCAGCTTGTTTACAAATCTACTGTGTGCAATATTGTCCTAAACTTTGCTGAGAAGACTCAGACTCGCCAACCCTTCCTGATCAACTTATCTGAGCACCCTGTCTAAGAAATGTAATAGATTAGTTTGACATAACCTTTCTCTACTGAATTCCCACTGACTTGAATCCTATTTCTATTGATTTTGCAACTACTGTAACAAAGATAGTCTGTGTCAAATTTATAGCTTCTTTGTGCTATCACTTTTTTAACGTAACAATTTTGATATACAAAACATCAAGTCAAGTGACAGCTTTGATCTATAGTGATGGACAGTGGACAATGTGTCAAACACTATTGCCAAGATCCTAGGATTGTTTACTGTTCAAGTTGTAGGTTAATGCTCAGCAAGGTCTGTTATGTGAATTATTGATTGGACATTTTGTTCAATGTAAGAATGTAAAAGCAGGTTTTAGAGCGTGAAAGAAGACAATACCATATACCAGGGGTGAGCAAACTTTTTATGCCGAGCCCCCCTTTTCATCCATAAAATTTCTCAGGCCCCCCCTGCCTGATGTAATCAAAATCACATGAAAAAAAAAAACCTTTATTAAACGGTATACAATATAAATCCAAATACTTACATATTTCAGCAGCTCGCGCTTGCAAAATTAGGCTGCGTCCACGCTGCCGCTGAGAGCGGTGACATCACCAACTCCCCAAGCATGAGCACAGGGTGTCCTGCATAATTTTGCAAGCTTGGATCGGGGCTATTTGTGTGTGTGTCTGTGTGTGTCTGTGTATTGACCGCTGCTGAGCGCACATCAAAGTCAATTTTGTTTGTCTCCCCAAGCGCCAAGCTTGGGAGAGCGTACGTGCACAAAGGCAATACTTTGGGGGGGCATTCATCCACCTCTTTGCTACCTGCCTTCCCTCTCCCCCCCCCCTTTTTTTCTTCCTTCCCCTCCATGCTTTTTGTCTTGCTATCCCCATTGTCATCCAAACTCCTACCTACATTATTATTTATTTTTTCCGGTTTTCAATGTTGTGTTTTCACAGTTTTTTTACATTATTTCTGTACATTCATAGTATGATTGATATAGTGGCAGCCTATCCTTTCACTTGCAGAGGATCGCAGCGAAGCAGGTTGCCAGGGGAGGAGAGCAGGAACACAGCGCTATTGCAGGGCAGACACCGAAGGAGGGGCGTTTGACTTCACCGTGCTCGGGCGTGCTCCTCCCCGTACCTCCGAAGCCCCTGCGCGTGCGCTCACACACCATCACGTGGCCTCCACCTGCACTATCCTGTTCAGCCACCCGCACACATCTTCAGCTGCCCGCCCGTGCACATCTTCTTGGCCGCCCCTCGCGCACAGCGTCTTCTGGCCTGTGCACCCAGTTTTCGTCGCACGCCGCCTGCGCCCCTCTAAATAATCTTGCGCCTCATTGCCCCCCCCCAGTTTGCGCACCACTGCATTACAATACACACTCTGTCAATCAATCACCACATACACTCAATCAATCACCACACACACACACACACTCAATCAATCACAACACACACACTCAATCCCCCCCCCACACACACACTCAATCCCCCCCCCCACACACACACACTCAATACACACACACACACACACACACACACACACACACACACACACACACACACACCCACACACACACACACACACACACACACACACACACACACACACACACTCCCCCCCCCCACACACACACACAATCCCCCCCCCACACACACACACAATCCCCCCACACACACACTCAATCCCCCCCACACACACACACTCAATCCCCACACACACTCAATCCCCCCCACACACACACTCAATCCCCCCCCACACACACACTCAATCCCCCCCCACACACACTCAATCCCCCCCCACACACTCAATCCCCCCCCACACACACAACCCCCCCACACACATTCCCCCCCCACACACTCTCAATCCCCCCACACACACACAATCCCCCCCCACACACACACAATCCCCCCCTACACACACACAAACTCAATCCCCCCACACACACACAATCCCCACACACACACACACACATTACACACAATACACACACACAATACACACACACACACACACACACACACACTTTCTCCTGAGGGGGCGACATGCTCCGATCCCCCAACCCCCCATGCTGCTCACAACTAGTGAGGGAAGCAGACAGGAAGAGAAGGAGAGAAGTCTGTGTGCAGAGAGAAGTCCCGCCCCCTCTGCAAGACACAGACACATAGAAGCAGCAGCACGGAGCTTCTGGCCGCCCGTGTACAGCTCTGCCCGCCCCCAGGTTTCCCTGCAAGCAGCCCGCGCCCCCCCTACATAATCTTGCGCCCCCCCAAGGGGGCGCGCCCCACAGTTTGCGCACCGCTGCCATATACTGTTGCCAGTTATTAACTGTGGGCATTGACTGAGCAAACGTTGCAAGTCTGTTATCCTTCCTTTGCTCCCATAATACATTAGCATTTTAGATTATGGCTAGTCTACTTCTAGAGTATGTGGCTCTAATGTACCCTGATGACAACTAATGTTAAAAATTACCAGCTATTTGCAGCTTAGAATAAAACATATACTTATATGTGTGTGTATATATATATATATATATTCAAGAGAACTTTCTCACTAAACAATGTCTGCACATAATTACAACAGTTAAGCCCATATTTACTAAGCAGTGCTACTTCATATGACACCTTCTAGCACCTAGTTAAAGTCTTTTTGTAGCCGATTCACTTGAATGGTTATGTAGGGTGTCTTCCAACACAGAAGGTGTCTTATAAAGTGTTAGTAGATATAGCCCTTACTCTTTTATTACATCGTTACTTGTCTTTCAACAGTTTTATACACACAGAATGTCAAGCAACAATGCACGGGGACATGCCTAGTCCAATGCAGTTGTTCAACATTACACTGTAACCTTAGACTTAGGAGCAGATCACAGATAATTACAGACATCCAGTGCAGTTGTTGTATTCCCCATATAATTAGATTTTGCTTGTGAAAGTATTTTGGCATTCAGATTTCTACAATATCAAGAAGATGCACTCAAAGGAAAAGTCTCAAGTAGAGCACACTACCCTGTCTGGTGGGTTTTAATGCATGAATTAACATGACTACAAGATAGGTCAGATTCACTTTAAATTGCACTCCAAAAGAACAATCTCACAAATGTCCCCATGCATTGTTGTAAATAATGCATACCTATAGAACAAATGGAAACAACAGGTACTGAAAATATAAAAATGTTTCATAGCTGCATCAATGTTTATGGCCTCTGATGAAGACATCCGTGCGCCAAAAAGTTCTAGTAGAAGACGGAATCAATGAGCTACTTAAAATAGTAACAGAATGTTCTTTGAAGTAATGAACTGGGGATAACTCTTGAAAGCTTGTGTTTATACATGATGATAGTATACAAAATAAATGTATTGCGTAGCAATGAAATAAAATTGCATCTTTTTACACAAGTAGATGCACAAGTTGTACATCAATTAACTAGGGTAGAAGCTCGCACGGAAATAAAACTTGTTACTTGGAGTTTTTATCTTGCTAACATAATAACGCCGTTCTTTTGTATACCTCAGACAAGGCTGTTAATAGAATTTTGCAGACAGGACTTCCTGTGCTAAAGAGCTTACTGTCTAATACTGTTGCCTGTTGTAGAGATACTGTGTAAAGGGGTTATATATTATAGTCTTCTGGCTGAAAAAAGGGGGGGGGGGATAGAAATCGAGCAAACAAACTCTATTCGATTTATCAAAGAAATAAATCCTATAGGATTTGTTGGTTTGATAATTAAGTACAGTAGTTTTGCTCCAGTTTTGGTGCCATAATACTTTGATAAATAGCCCCAACAATGACTTGCCCAAGGCTGCATGGAGAGCGGATGCTGGGACTGAAAGCGGGTTCATCCCCTTCAAAAGCCCTTCTGCACCACAGCACACAACCCCGCATACTGGCCTTGACAAAGCACAACAGCGAAACGCGCGCGTCGGCATCATACAGTCACGTGCACGCGCAGAGCCCTCGTTCCCAGACACTGATCTCATTCCAACAGGGAAAGACAGCGTGGCTCAGCTGCTGCACAGCAACGACCTGACGGTCTGGGGAGCTAACATAGAGGGAGTGATTAATATCTATCTGGCTATCTACTATCTAAACTACCAGGGGCGACATACCCTGCTACTATCCTACCACAACATAATGTTTAGGGATATCTATTACTCTAGTAGCAACAAAGTGTCCTATTCAGATACTATCACAATTTATAGATTCTGAAGTGCCAGCCTAAACACCCTATATGGAGTAGTAATACACTCATTAGGATAAGGTTCCTATATTATTAAACCTGTTCATAGATCCTATACAGTGGAGTACTTAGCAGACATCTCCTTTTCTAACCATACAGGAGTCTCAGCAGGGCCTCAATTCTCATCAGTATATTAACCCTATAAGTACCAGTGTCAACTTTAGATCTGCTTACTTCAGATCCCAGGTTTACACGATAGAATTTATATTCTTCGCACTCACGCACAATTACCAGTATTTGCGTTAGTGGTCATGATTGGTGCACAACCATCTAGGATTGTTATCAACAACCAACAACATATCACTTGGCTGTAAAACACAGCAGCTTAGTGCAAGGTTTCTTAACATTGGTGCACCAACCAGTACTTAGTTACTGTGGCACTACATATAAGGTTACCACTCTCATTCCCTCATCACACCATTCCCTAGGTGATTACTTCACACAAGGAACACTAGGGCCAGTGAACTCACACACACTGGGCATTAATACATACTATATACCTCCACTCCTCTGGAGTATACTTATCCCAAGAGTCTATACAGCGCTTGGAACCTATTTAATTATTGTTTTAAACCCCATTGTTTTAACGAAGTTATGAATGAATCATGTTTTAATATTATCATCATCTCACCTAGGAACAGAGTGCTACATAGGGGTTCTGTCCATCTCCGGTCTTATAGCACACAACATTACACAGCTACTGTATATAGAAGCGTAGCTAGTAACGATGGGGGAATGTGTTGACATTCACTATGCATTCTATTTTTCCGACTCATCGAAAATGTGAAAATTGGCTAATATTTTGAAGGAACTTTTAGGGTCAAACATTTGAGCGAAATTGTCCAATTTTGCCATATAAGCGATATTCAATGTTTGTTTTTTTTTTTTTTACGGCGATTACTGGTACCTTGCCCCTTGGTTTTTTTACATTTTCCATTTACTTATGAATGTTTTTATGATCCGATCATTTTTTAAGTTTCCCAATGATTTTGTTAAAAAAAAAAAACATTAGCAGCAGATATCAAAAATTCATATGATTTCATAAATATTTTAAATATGAGAACTTTTAAGTATATGTCTTTATTTATATAGCGCCATTAATGTACATAGCGCTTCATAGCAGTAATACACGTGACAATCATATAAATAATAAATAATTCAAATAACAGATCATGGGAATAAGTGCTTCAGACATAAAAGTAACATTTTGGAAACTTGGCGTTTTTGCAGCAAATTCGAACTTTGCCAAACAAAATTGCCTATCTCTATTGATTGGTGCATGGCTAATGTAGCCAAAATGTCTAATGTGTCGATGTTTTGCGAAGGTTTTTCCCACCTGAAAACGCTTGCCTTTATGGTATGACTGCGGGATTATGAATAAGCCCAGGCAATAATTGATATGTAAAAAGAAGGATTTAAGTCATATTCATTCAATGTTGGAGTTTAATTATACCGGGTTACATTATTTATTTTATTTATAAAATGTTTTATCAGAAAGTAATACATTGAGAGTTACCTCTCGTTTTCAAGTATGCCCTGGACATAGTTAATATGACAAATAATACATGGTTAAAAATACAGTTACATAAATGAACAGGGTATACATTATATACAATACATTGCAAGCACAGTTACAGAAGATGTATATTATAGGCTTATGTAACAGCTACAGACCGGATTAAAATGTGAGACAGCCTTAGTTTTGAAAGAACTTAAACTGGTGGTGGCTGTGAGAGTCTCTGGTAGGTTGTTCCAGTTTTGGGGCGCACGGTAAGAGAAGGAGGAGCGGCCGGATACTTATGCTTGTAGTCCAGTGCTTTTAACGCCAAAACAAAAGCAGGAACCAGTGCAGGTATCTGTACGAAAGATCTCTGTAAAAGTCTACTCCAGTGTCAGCGAACCAGCACTGACGACATCAAATGTACATATGTAAACGGATTTCCAGTGACCAGTGTTGAATGATTGCTGTTGCTAGATGCCTGCACCTTCTTACATCAAGTAGTTAATTTTGTCTGTTTGTAGCTAGAATAAGAGACACCTTTTGAGTCCCAGTGGTTTCCTGGGATAACTATAATAGAAAATGATGGATGGCAAGGTCTTTCTGTAGACTCCGGACATACCTAGTTTTAGTTGCCCACCTGTCCTGAGGGGGCAAAATAAAGAACGGGGGGGGGGGAGCTTTGTTTGAAGTTTCTTTGAGTAACAGTTGTTCTTACCTCAAAGAACACAGTAGTTGTCTTGCCTACAGGGCAGGATAAAGCACTGCTACTTGGCAGTTAAAACACAGTGAGAGACAGTATGCATAGTTAACCAAAAATAAATAAATCCCAGCCAATGTAACTTGTAAAGAATGGCTCATTGATCATCATGCCGAGTATACCCGAGTAGTATTATTGTCAAATAAAAGAGCAGGTTATTACTAATATTCGCATTATACTACAATTATTAGGTTTATTGTTATTATTATTATTTTTATTATCAGTGCTGTTTTTTTTTTTTTTTTGTGGAAAAAGGTGGTAGGGGCCGAAGTAAATAAAAATGTATTTATATCTAAACTACAATAAAGAATGTAGCTTTAAATATATGAATGTGACAGAAAAAGCATTGATCCACTGACGGTTTGTATTCACATGACTTTTTAATTGGTACCTTAAGAAACCGCTGATCTCCTCTACAAATAGCCACTGTTATTATTTGTTATTAAAATATTTGAACTAGAAACATTTATTGAAAGATTTCCTTTAATGGTTAAATGAACAAAGCAGTGATTATCGCAGTCTCAAATTAAAGATTGCCACATTATACAGCTCAACCCCGTTATAACGTGAATCCGCTTATAACGCGATGCACGCGTGGCTCCCAATTTTGTTTTTCTGAATACTTTACAACACGATTATTGTTATCATAAATACTTTATTGTACAATGTATACAATTGTACATTATTTCTAACGCAATATGATTCTTTGGACCCCAAGCATAGCGTTTATAAGGGAGTTGAGCTGTATTTTATACTTTTAATTTTCTTTTTCTTTTTCTGGATAAAATATATAATTCTGTCTAATGCAGCTTCTCAAGTAGATTTCTCCACAAACTGGTTCTGTGGCCACTTTAAGGACGAATGGTGGTGAAATCAGTAAAAGATCAGTCACGCCCCTGTACCCTCTCCCTTTTTTTACATGGGTAAGAAGCCATCCCCAGAATTGAGCCGCATTAATTTCATTCCTGCGACCGTTTGTATCCCAAATTTATACTGGGAATGGTAGCACCCAGGGGTGGCCCACTCCAGTCCTCAAGAGCCACCAACAGGCCAGGTATTAGGGATATCCCGGCTCAATCAGCTGTCTCACATTTTAATCTGGCCGGTAACATACACCCATAACATATCTTTAACTGTTCATGCAATGTCTTTATATATCATGTATAACCCTGTTCATTTAATATAACCATGTATTTGTAAGCATGTATTTGTCATCATAACTCTGTGCCCAGGACATACTTGAAAACGAGAGGTAGCTCTCAATGTATTACTTCCCGGTAAAAAACTTTCTAAATAATTAATAGAAAAAAAATAGCTGGCCTATTAGAAGACTGGAGTTGGCTACTCCTGGTAGCGCCAGCACATTCGTATTTTGACATTCCCCATGTGATCTGTTGTGGCATCCAATTGGCCTGTGTGATGCAGAGGAGTACCGCCATTTTGTTTTGGAAGGTATGGCATCTGTATTATCTTTACAGGTGTGTATCTTGGGAACCCACAGGGTACCCGGACTTGAAAATAGTTCATTTATGTTTTGGGGACCACCTTCCCACCCATGTAAACATTGAGTAGGGGGAACTACCCCTTTCAGTGTTGATTACATGTAGTAGTAACATGTACAATCCAATTGTTATTGGTCAATATGGTTTTGCATAAAGAACACAGAAGACCTGGCATTTTCTTTAGAAAGTCGCCATTACATGCAAGAAATATAAATTAATTAATAAATACAATTAAATAAAAAACAAGATTACATAAATATTGAAAAATGTGTTATTTATTTTTCAGTCATGTCAATGAAAGATTTTTAGTTTTTTTTGGTTTATTAGCCCTGTTTATCTCATGTTTCTGGAGCCATGCTGGTTTGCAAGGTAATATTTTGTTGACATGCCATCTCCTTACAAGTGATCGTATTTCCATGCGTGTACTCTTGACATATTTTAGCGAGAGACTAGTAAGAATTGATGATCCAGGGCACAAAGCGGATTTTCAAAAAAGATTTAATGTATCAAAAATAACACCAAATACGACGTTTCGTCCTTCTCAGAGGCCTTTTTCAGGTAACTGGCATATAAAAAGCTAAACAGGTCCAGTATAAATAGTCAAATAACCATGTGAATTAACTTAAAATAATCACCCCCCAATTATCCCTCGTGGATCTACAGCTGTTCCAATGTCCCTCCATGCTGTATGCACATCCATTCCTCATCCGGTCGAGCTGACGTCATCATAATGGTCCTCCATCTGAAGTGGCTCCTGATTGGCTCCGTCTTCTCGCAAGACCTCTTGACGTCATCATTGGTGGTTCTTGTCCTCTCTCCTCATGTCCTACCCTTGCTGTCTGTCTGTATTCTTCACGCATGCACAGTTTCTTTGCGCGTCATTGCGTTGCCCTCTGATATCCTCAACTGGATGTATGGGGGGTACAGATACACTCTGGCGAACCATTGGACCACCGAGGAGGAGGGGGAATGAATGTTACATAGTAGGAGGTAGAAGGAATCGTCAGTAAGACAATATAAACAGTGCCACTATCACCCAATAAATAAAATATTAAAATATAAAAGGCTTGTTTCTTTAAATCTCTCTGAGGGTTACCTGTAAACTTTATTTAGATATTTAAACCAATGAGAGTAGCGAGAGACTGACACTTGATAGATTTGACTACATGCTTAATAAGGGGATAATTGCATAAACTCTAAAGCAGCCGTTCAGCACCATGTCAGACGAAAAACCTTTATTGACTTTAGAGGGAGTTTTCTCAATTATGGCCTGAACGACTGCTCCGGGCCCATATTGAATTATCCCTTGAGGGACACGTAGGAAATGTAATTGACAAGTTACTTTGACACAGATTGCAAATTTGATATGTATTTAGATGTAAACTTAGCTAATATAATGATTACGGTTACAATATTGTGTTAACTATTGGAGTACAGGAGGGGCCATGGCACCAGAGTGTAGCTACTACTTAATTTCGCACCCTGAGGGCCAGACCCCACTATGTAGTAGATCCATCTTGGGGCACGCAGAGGGTTAATAGAGGACTGATGTATAATTTGTGCAATTTATCACAGTGGGGGGAGGTTAGAAAGAGGGATATATACTGTATGTATATATATATTTACCCACCATAACTTAACTAAGTATGGTAAAACCTATCCTGGCTTCATTTTTGCAAAGCCAGTATAACCAACCCCACACTGAGGAGACCCATTAAGGTCGAAACGGCTGTCTGTGGGTGGGTTTACTGTCTATGCATCTTAACCCTGGCTGTGCTCAACGCTGTGACCATGCAGCAAGCTTAAGTCTATAGGGAACCATGTTGAATGGTTTTGAAGCAAAAGGTGGCACTGTGTTCTCATTTGTATGTCATTTCCCAGAATCCCTTGTTGCAGTGGAAGCGCTGTGTGCTGGGTGATAATGGTGAAAGATGGGGTTGCAGACCTGTCTAAGACATGCAAATGAGCATACAGTAATATTTCCATTTGCTATATGCTTTGCTGTGGATGGTTTTTGTCACTTTTTTACCCACCATAACTTAACTAAGTATATATACATATACACATATATATATATACATATATATATGAACAGAAAAGGAAATTGTTAGCGCCTTCCAGTCTCAGTCTCAGTCTCAGTCTCTCTCTCTCTCTCTCTCTCTCTCTCTCTCTCTCTCTCTCTCTCTCTCTCTCTCTCTCTCTCTCTCTCTCTCTCTCTCTCTCTCTCTCTCTCTCTCTCTCTCTCTCTCTCTCTCTCTCTCTCCTAATCTTATATGTGATGGTGCTAATATGGATGTGCTGTGCATTTACATTTTTTATTAATGAACTGAGTGCATAGTCGCAGCTAATGGGAGGGATAGGAGGGCATAACGCCCTCTCAATTTTTAAACCGTGGTTGCACCTACAGTATGCCTGAGTGGCATTTCAATCATTGCTTTGCATTTCTTTACAGGCATTAACAGTAGTTACGGTATGAGGCTAAACAGTAAACTGAATGCGTACTATATTTAGCCCTAAGCGTTTTAGTCATCCTGGGATTCATATAGTAGCAAAAATTTAGATTTTATTTCTACCGAGGAACTAATCTGTACTAGAAGGCAACATTATGTTCAGGTCTCTTGCTAAATGACTTTGAATATGCAGGTATCTTTATTACCCATATAGCCCATGTTTGTAAAATAAATGGAAACCAGCAGTCTGGGCTGAAAACACAAAGTTCTCTGGGTGATTCTGTAAAATTCTTTTGAATATGCACTTACCTTAAAAATATAGTATCTTTCTAAAATGCCTGAAAAATAACACTCCATATTTCAAATGGGAAACTCTGTAAAATTCATCTTGAATCTCTTCCTGGCCATTATCTACATATCTAAAATAACAGGCGATCATGGTGTGTTTGATGCTACTGCACCAAGCCCTCTGCAAACCCTGTAAAAGTCTCTTGAATCCTTCCTTCCCATTAGGAAGCCAGTTCTGCAGCTAGAGGAATAGAGCGCGAATGGTTTATATGCTACAGGCAGAATTTGAATTGAGAGATCTGTTCTCCCCTACATCCCTCTGGTTTTTTTCTTTCTCTGTCTACATTTCTCTTCAGGTCAGGGGCTTACAATGTAATTAAAATCTGAATTATTTATGCAGAGCCATTTAAGTGGGCGGCAGTCAGATTAGTCAAAGACAGAAGCTCTGTGACACCCAGATGCATGCCTGCCTCCCTTGCATATCGTGAATGATGTGTTGACTCGCTGCCTGGAAAACGTGCTTCGGATCTCGGCATCTGAATGGAGACTTGCCTATTTTTTTTTACCAACTAATTTCTGACTGTGTGAACAGAGATATTAGCGTTCATTAAAATAAGGTCTCGTACCATAAGAATTTATTAGACACGTACCGTTTTATTTTTAAATTAGGCCAAGTTTTCTGATGAATGAGGCAATATAATAAGTAAAATAAATATAGTACATTGAGTGAATCAGAAGAAATCTGTGAAATAGCATGGCTAAAGATTTAATTATATGAATATTAATTTTGGAACCTGATCACCAAAAAACTGGCAGATTTTGTTTTTTTGTTCGTTTTGCAAGCACAGTGATGCTAACACCAGAGATTCAAGATCCTGAGTTTTGTTTTTTAATTTCGAAACAAAATTGTCAAGTAAACTAGAGGCAAGAGTCGGGTCTGAAAAGTGTTCACATCAAACATAATAACTTTTTTTTGTTAGATGTTTATGCGGCCTCTGGCAAGGTATATTTTTCACCAAAAGAGCAGAAATCAATATGTCCTTTGTGTGTAACTCTGCTTGTAGATGCTACCAAATCACTGATGGACATGACCTAAATAACTCCGATGCATGCTACATTTGAATCTTTAGGGATGGGCTCTTTAACTGGTGACCCGCAGGGCGTTGTGACCCACAGGGCCTTGTGACCTTTGGACATTCAGATGCTTAAGCAACTACTTTGACATTAGCAGAAGTAAAGTGCAATTTTTCACACTAAACTCACTTGTAAGTAAAGGTAATGTAAATATATATGGTACTGATGTTACACATGCTTGGAAAATTAAGAAATATAATTTTCAAGTTTTTAAATGTACTAAAATGTTATCATATGCTTGCTTCTTTTGAAGGCTAACCCGGAGACTTTTTGCAACTACATTGTTTTACATGTATTTATTTATATATTTATTTCTCTTACATTTAGCGGCGCATCTCCACCTGTACGGTCCAGTTAACATGGTTCCGCAATGTCAAATGGCACAGGTTGCCATGACAACGGGACGCCTTATGGCGCCGTGACACACTGTCATCTAGATACACTAAAGCTTGCATGTATTTTTTTTACTCACAGTTGCTGAAGTTAATTGTACATATACACAAAAACACTTGCATGTCTTTGTAAAGTTAACCCTATACCTCTTCAACCTACCTGGGGCAAAAACATTCACTATATTTCCTAAAAAAACAAAACATTCCCAATGTAAGTTATGTGCAGTGGAATCTCAGAGTAACTGAACAAGAGATGGCCCTCTATGGGGCCGGCCCCAGTCAGTGCGTGCACACACTTGACCAAAACGCGAGTGGTGCGACCAGATTTTGGACTGTCAAGATATTGACTTTTTTTGCGTGGCGGCTGAGCGATGGTCACGGCGGCGGTTCAGCCAATGAGGGTGAACCAGTCGCATGACGTCATGACCGTAGCCTTAGAACGCGCGTGCTCGGCATACACCCCCTGTTTTAGCTATTTGCACTTCTATATTTATAGTAACTGTGAATTCCTAGTGTGTGTTTCTCTGTGTGTCTCTGCGTGTGTGTCTCTCTGCCTGTGTGTGTCTGTGTGTGTCTCTGTCTTGTGTGTGTCTCCGTGTGTGACTGTGTACGTGTGTGACTGTGTACGTGTGGTCTTCGTGGTCTCCATTGGGGTTGTTGCTGCTCCAAAACCGGTGGGCGGTGCTGCGCATGCGCGTCGAGCCGGTTGCGGAATCCACAGATTAGATTGGGTTCCACGAATCCACAAGCGGATTGTGGAATCCATGGATTGGATTGTCAACGATAAAAAATAAAAAAATAAAAATACAGAAAAGACAAATCACTCTTTTTGAGACTGATTCGATGAAATCCAAGGACCAAACGAACCAGCCGATCAGAGGCGGATCCAAGTCCGCAAATATAAATTCCACCATCTCTACTCCTGGGTTCCAAATTGGGACAAAATCAGTGCACAAAAAGCACTATATTTATCAAAGGAAAAGAATCTCATAGAAAATAATTCGATTTTTTTTCCTTTGATAAATCTGCAGTTCTGTTGCTCCGGTTTGCCAGCCAGTAGACTTTATTGAATATCCACCTTGGTTTCTGATACTTAAAAAAAAAATGTGAATGTCACACTATATATGAATGTCACACTATATAGAGTTTAATTAGCAGTTTGCATTCTTGTATTCCATTACTTAGATGAATATTAATAGAAATGTGTTGTAGAAGATCAGCCGGAGAGGCTTACAGGCTTTTGCATACAGGCTGAAATCTCTAAAATATAAATGACATCATTAGGCTACACCACAATGTTGGTACAAACACTGCCTTTTGTATTTGTTGTATCCTACATATTGAACAATAATCTTTAATATTTGTGTAATCCAACTGTACCTTGCAAAATAAAAGACTGTGTGATAGCTAAATCATAACACACATATGCAGCACCATAATTAGGGTGACCAGATTTACAAAAGTAAAAACCGGGACACATTAAAAAATATATTTATAAAACAAATGGCATCATCAACTGCGCTTTATGTCTCCTTTATGTCTCTCCGCCCCTCACACACACAGCCTATTCTCTCCCCCCCATCCCTCCATCCCAGTTCCCCCTCCCATCCCTCCATTCTCGTTCCACCCTTTCCATTCTGTCTCTCACCCCATTCTCTCTCTCTTCCCCATTCTCTGTGTGTCTTTCTCTCTCCATTTGCTGTGTGTCTGTCTCCCATTCACTGTGTCTCTCTCCCCCATTCTCTGTCTCCCCCCCATTCTTTGTGTGTCTCTCTCCTCCATTCTCTGTCTCTCCCCCCCCCCATTCTCTGTGTGTCTCTCCCTCTCAATTCTCTGTGTGTCTGTCTCCCATTCACTGTGTCTCTCTCCCCCATTCTCTGTCTCTCTCTCCCATTCTCTGTGTCTCTCTCTCCCCCCATTCTCTGTCTCTCTCTCTCCCCCCATGCTCTGTCTCTCTCTCCCCACCATTCCCTGTCTCTCCCCCCATTCTCTGTGTGTCTTTCTCTCTCTCCCATTCTCTGTTTCTCTCTCTCCATGCTGTGTCTCTCTCTCCCCATGCCGTGTGTCTCTATCACCCCATGCTGTGTGTTTCTCTCTCCCCATGCTGTGTGTTTCTCTCTCCCCATGCTGTGTGTCTCTATCTCCCCATGCTATGTGTGTCTCTCTCTCCCCATGCTGTGTGTGTCTCTTTCTCCCCATGCTGTGTGTCACTCTCTCCCCATGCTGTGTGTGTCTCTCTCCTCATTCTGTGTTTCTGTCTCCCTATAGTGAGTGAGTGTGTCTGTGTCCCTCCCTACCTGTCACTGTGGAGCGTGGTGGGGGGAGAAAGGAGGGAAGCCATCTTGAGCCCTGGCAGCAGACACCGGAAGTTCTCACTGCTGGGGCTCCGCTGACACTAACCCCGCCCCCACCCTCTGCAGCTAACCCCGTGGAGCTGGGACAGACCTTAAAAAAATGGGGCTGTCCTGGCTAAACCGGGATATCAGGTCACCCTAACCATAATCGATATGTAACGGATTTTCTGGCTAAGGCTGACCCACCCAATCTCATATTGGCCCCTGTGGTCTAACCAGTCCCTGTTACATGGTAGTGTCTGGTGGTGCACCTGTTGGCAATAGGACTCCTGAGTCTCCCGCATGATGTTGTGTGGGGATGTCAACCCAGACAGGCAGCTGAGGTAGCATGTATGAGTCCTACCTACATACAGTGCAGTGCCTCCACATCATCAGGATCTCTGCATCCGCAAGGAGATGATTCTGATGAGGAACTCCTTCTCGGTGGTGCCTTCCGCTGTAGAGTAACTTCAGTCTCACACAGTGGAGTTGATTTAGAACTGGACATCTTTATTGGTTGATGGTATGGGCCAGCTGCCCTTCACAGCCAGCAACTCAGCCGCTCATCTTGGCTAGTACTTCCCTTTGAAAGGTATGCTCTGTTAATGAAGTGAAATCACCTCCTGTGCCAGGTCCCTGGACACAGTGTAGGCCCAGCCAGCCGGGCTGCTGCTGGGCCCTCAATTAGAGCAGTGTCACTAGTTGCTTCACTGGTACACTCTGGCCTTCTGCTCTGCTCAACCTTGTAGAACACACTAACTTTGAACAGTGCTGTGCCTTATATACCTCAGGAACCTGGCACATCTCTGATGTCACTAATGGTGGACTCAGAGCATGTTACCACTCCCCTTGGATACATATGACACCTCACCAGGGTGTGAGGGCAAACCTCCATGATTGATGCTGGCAACCCTGTAACTTACCAGGCTTACTGCCAGTATGAGAGAAAACTGTAGGCCATTTAACAACATGGCTACAGATATATACAGTAATAACTTTATTGGTATGTTGTACGAACAGTATAGCCACGATTGGCCCTGTTTTTGCCATGTCCAGGGACTGCTTCCTTCTAGGCAGCCCCATAGCAGTCAGCTGTAGTGAATGCACTAAATGACTTTCCATGGCCTATAAGAATGCACCTGCCTTGCGCTCCAGTGCTTCACAAGTTTGCTTGCCTGGAGGCAGGCTATCCTGTTCCACTGCTCCCTGCCGACTATTCCCAAAACCTGGTAGCGAATCCGGCTAGTCCTCTGTCTTTTCTGCATGCTGCCTGCTCTGACCTTTTGCTTGATTTACTATTCTTCTGTTTGCTGCCTGCTCCAACCTTGGATCGTCTGACTACCCCACCTGTCTGCTCCTGAATGGACTCTCTGCTACCATTGCACCGTGGATCTGGATTCCTGGCTCTAGCTACCTGTAATATCCCCAGGTGATTCTGCACTACAGACTTTCCTGTGGATTGTCCCCACTGAACCAGATAGTATCTTAGCCACGTTTGTATTTGCATTACATTCTTGCAAACCAGAGTTCGGTTTTATCAAGTAATATTACAATGGCCGGAATTGGCTTTGACTCTGTCTTACTTTTGCAGTTATGTATGTATGTATATGTGTATATATGTATATATATATATATATTTTTTTTTATGATATGACTTTGATAAAATATTCACTTGATCCATTTTCTATTTGCTGAGGTGTCCCAGGTTTACATTGCAAAGCCACTAATGAACCTCACACTGATGAGAAGACCCAAAATGTCTCTAACTCCTTGAATGTAACCTGGGTGGTCCCGCAAGACTCTGCTCTGGGGCCCCTACACTTTTCAGTCTGCATTAATGATTTACTTTCAGCTTGTAAAGGAGCTTCAATGAACATGTATGTGGATGGCACAGTCTTATACTGTAAGCACACAGCCCTAGCCTCTCTGACCTTGGATACGTAATTCAATCTGATTTTTCAAGACTTGAAAACTGGATTTTCCAAAGCAAATTGTTTTTTGTAATATTGACAAAACTGTAACGATGGTATTTGGGACTACGACTACATTTCTAACGCTACCAATAACAGAGCTACAAATCAGAACCAACTAACACCCTTATAGCCCCTGTCACTAGTTTTAAATATCTGGGCATATGGTTTGACTCTCAATTAACATTTGGATTGCATATTGATATTCTGGCATCCAGAACCTACAGTATGCTAAACTACTGTATGTGTACTTTATAGGAACAAATCCTCCATAAACCCACTGGTCAGAAAGTGCATTGCGCAGCAGATGTTAATGCCTATTATAGACTATGGGGATATAGTATATAGTACGGCACCCCAAACTCACCTTGGATAACTAGACACCCTCTACAACTCCATATGCCGCTTTGTCCTACAATGTAACTACAACACACATCACTGCGAAATGCTCAAAGAACTAGATTTACTTTAATTTGAGTCCAGGCACAAGTTCATATTTCCTGTCTTGCCTTCAAATACTTTCTGGGCAATCTTCCTTTCTATCTGATTAAGCTCCTCACCTCTACCACACGCACCACTTATCACCCGAGATCTGACTCCAAAAGACGTCTGGAACAATCTACCCGAGACTCTGAAAGCCGACACCGGTTTAAGTTCTTTCAGACTCCAGCTTTCTCACACTTTAATCTTGTCTCTAACTATTAAATACTCCCATAACATATATTGTGTCTAACTGTCCATGGAATGTCTATAAATCTAATGTATAACCCTGTTCATTTAACGTAACCATGTATTGTCATCATAACTCTGTGCCCAGGGCATACTTAAAAACGAGAGGCAACTCTCAATGTATTACTTCCTGGTAAAACATTTTTATAAATAAACTGCTGTCTGTGCTAAGCATACTGGCTATGCATTTCTTTAACCCAGGCTGTGCAATGTGGCAGGCATATGCTTATATGGCTCCATGTCAAAATGGACGAGAAACAAAGAGGTGACACTGCTCATTTGCATGTCATTACCCAGAATCCCTGGCTGCTGTGAAAGCACTGTTTGCTAAGTGTTAATGGTGACAGGGTTACATACCTTGCGAATGTGCTGACAAGTGGTATTTTTATTTGCTGTACCAAAACAGGAAAACATTTTTATTTTGTTTTCAATAGTGGTCAAATAATTTGGAAAATCTAGTCAAGTCATTTGGCAAAACTAGTGCAATTCTGGGGGAAAAAAACATTTACCCTATGTTCCATTGAAAGCAATAGATATATTTTTGTTGATATCTCTGGGGCAATTCCCCCCTCCCACCCCGTTTTGCCTTGATACATAGGGGTCTATTTATCAAAGTGTCCCAGCTGCATAACTGAGGCTTAAAAACTGCACCAGATTTATCAAGAACAATGTTTTACATTGAAACCAAATCTGGTGCCGTATTTTTGTACCAGGTTTGCAGCTGGCTGACTTTAACATCCATGATCCCCAATGGGTGTCATTTATTAAAGTCTCCTGGCTGCAAAACGTAAACGGCACAAAATAAAGGGGGAACGGCTCGGAATCCCTCGGATGCCTGCTCCTGCGCTGGACTTAACTCCCCTGAGACACTCCTCTCAACCCACAGCAAACTTCCTCTTGCAAAATGAACCCCCCCGACTGTGTGAGCCACATCCTGGCAGACGGGATAACGGGGGCTGGGCCTGGCGGTCATACCGCACTTCGCTAATAGCTCAGAGCTACTATGCAATTTGAGATTTCCATGCATCAATTTAACACCAAATACTCTTATTTGCTACTCTTGGTACATAGGCCCCAATGCAGATATCACAAACATCGTTTTCCATTTGTTACTGTTCACCGTAGAAAGTTTTGCTGACCATTAGCCAAGGAAACACACTTTATAACATAATTATACATTAACTTCTCTTTACAATCATATGTGGTCCATAAGTAAAATCCACACTTGCGTCAGAAAACATATCCAAGTCTTATCAAAGCAAATCACCACATTTATCAAGGAAGAACATTCTGTTGGTTTCCGTGGTAATGTCTCTGTTTGATAAATCTGGAATGGTACTTTTTTCCCCCCGTCTTACAGCTGTAAAACTCCGATAGACACCAGAGCAGCTGTAGTTTTGACAATGCATTGGAAATACAACTAGTGATAATATCGGGTTGTCTGTTTCACAGAGCAGTTAATTATTGTTCATGAGATTTAACTAAAACATGCATGTTAAAAAAATACTGATCTCTTACATAAATATGTACGATTTGAGTTCTCAGCACTCCAGAGAAGCATTGCAGTTGAGTAAAGCAAATGCTGTTTAAAGCCTACAGTCTTGTGAGGGAAATAGTGTTTTCAGTAAAGAGAAATCCTATTTGTTTGTACATGGATAGCAATATTTTTAAACCATCTAACCTTTACTGGCAATGGTCTGTACATCATCTTTGGCTAAAAATCAGGGGCCTACTCCCGGTGGAAGCTATTAAAGGCGCATTTCAATTGTATAGTGGCTTCTCCTGTAAGTAGACTGAATTGCCTGGGGCCCTGCTGCCTGACAAAAACAAATTATCTTTCTGTGGATGGTAGAACAGGGTTTGGACCCAAGAGAAATGCAAAAATGGCGCAGTACCTGCAAAGAATATCGTATGTATGAATGGGGGCTTGTGACATTGATGTAATAAATAAGAACAACAGTGCCCACATGCAGATTTTGCAGATGCTTCCCATCTGATGTGAGCCTGACATTTGTGCATACTGTGTCATGCAGGCTCATTGGATCATGATTAGTTATGTGTCTTCCTGGCATCTGGCTCATTATAGGCGCATCTTTTAGCATGTACTTGTATGTTAGAAAACACTACAATGTTTCAATGCACATTAAAAAAAATTCAATTGTGTTTAGTTTTTTTTTTACACATTACTACAAATCTTTGTTCAGCATTTTTGTAGAGCTGTAAATACAAAGCGATTTTCAGATACTGTGCAGTATGTCTATTTTAGGGTTAGACTTCATTGCCAAACATAATGGTAAGTGAGGCATCATGTTTAAATATATTTATGTTCAAAATATTTAGGACATTAAATGACACTTGGGGGCTTATTCCATAAGCTCCATAGCGTGCGATCGGCCAAAAACTCCCATTCAAGTTGATCACGGTGCAGTTGGCTGACTTGGAGCATTTTTATGAAGTCCTTAAGACAGGGGTGCTCAAGCCCCCCCCCCCCCCCCCAAACAGGTCAGGTTTTCAGGATATCCCTGCTTCAGCACAGGAGGCTCAATCAGTCCCTGCTTCAGCACAGGTGGCTCAATCAGTCCCTGCTTCAGGACAGGTGGCTCAGTCAGAGGCTAAGTCAAAGACTGAGCCTCTGATTGAGCACCTGTGCTAAAGCTGGGATATCCTGAAAACCCGACCTGTTGGAGGGGGGGGGGAGGGGGCGGGATGAGGACTGGAGTAGAGCACCACTAAATTGGCTTGCAGTACCATGTACTAAACTTAACTTGTGGCCTGCAAACGGCCTCCATGTGGCTCTTGGACTCTGATCCTGCTAATTTCATACAAGTTGTTTAGTGTCGTTTGTCATATTGAAACTCACTTGTAAATTAAAGTAAGTTATTATATGAGGTCTTTAAATGTATCTCAAATTATAGTACAATACGCTTGCGGCCCTCCCACTCTCAAATGTTCTCTGATCTGGACCCTTTGAAGAACTTGTTGAAAAGCCCTGATGTACTGTATAACATTGTTATCCTCTTTTAAAGGTACCGGTCCAGATCAGAAGGGACTGACACTGCTTATGCTTATGTTTATCTATCTATTGATCATACAATATATTGTGTTGTATGTATGCCAAATTAAATTCATAGGATTGTGAGACTTATGAAATGTTTTTATTCTGTCTTGAATCATCTTCATTTTTACGCATATCCATGGTAGGTGGTTGGAGATTAGATTTTATTACCCTGAAAGCCTTCAGCAATGGCTGAAATTATATTTTATTTGGAAGGATTATCCTAGTCCCTTCTTCACTTCTTCTCTACACTTTGCTTGTGGTTTACAGAAGCAGGAACTGGCGTCAGAAGAGCCATAAGACAGGATGATAAAGAAATCCTTGGGTTACACAAAACCCCCATCTGCCACTTCTTCTGCTTCTGATGCCTTGCCAGTGGATCACAGGAGAGCATCCTATTCTGTAGGGAGAAAAGGGAAAACAGCACTTCTAAATTACACCTTCTCTTCTACTGCTGTTGCCTGTGAATTTTTAAATAACACAAAGACCTGTGAAATCTCAGTGAACCAGAAAGGCAGCAAGTTCCAGCAACGTCTCTTGATCTCAAATACTGTACTGGAGGGTCTACAATGTGTTGCAGGCAGTATTAGTAGGAAGATGAACTAAATAATTGCATTTTTTTCCCTGGTCTTTTAATTATCTGCATCACTACTGTATATACATTTTCATCTACAGGGGGAACTTGGAGTACTGTATTTAGGGAGGGTAATAAGACGTGTATCATATGGTACAAGAGACTTCGGATTAGGAAATGAAAAAACAAGAGATACCTAAAGGCAGGGAGAGAACGCATATGGTTGGGGTTAAAAAACACTTTAAATAGAAATGTAAAAGTCCTCAGATATAGTCCGCTTTTTTATAATTAGCATTATTTCCTTGAAAATGCTCCTACAAGTTGGATTGGTTTATCAAAACATATTTTATTGGTATCTTATCTTCAGTATAAATTGATGTGATGATTATATATCTACATTATGACCTGGTCTGGTCACATAAGTATTAAGTTACATAAACGGCCCTTTTCCTCTTGTGTCCAGATAACAAATATTTTACTTTTATATAATAAATATTTATAAAGTTGTACCTGATGAATATATGTGCCTGTCCCATACTACTAGCCTAGTCTTCAACATTTTGTGTGAGAATGATTTTGTTTGGGCTAGAAAATGCCTGTTTAGTTTCCTGCATAGTCTCTACGTTTGTCTTCAATTTAAAATCTCAGGATACAGTGTCACAGTCTTCTTTCAATATGTCTCTATATTCCCTTCATTTTACAAATACAGAATATGATTTCACAAGAGTCGTCAGCTCAAATAAGAAAGAAAATCTTAGGTTTTACGAAACGACCATCTGCCATTTCTTCTGCTTCCATTACTTTGCCAGAGGATCCTGGGAGAAAATTCCAATCTGTAGGGACTAGGGAGCAATAGGAACACAGCACTTCTAAATTACACCATGTCTGCTAGTACTGCTGCATGTGAATCTTAAATAAGACAAATGACTGGAATCTCAGAGAGTGTGAGAGGCAGCAATTTATCCTCAAGCTTTTTAACCTCCTCGGCACTTGAGGTTCCAATAGCCCTAGTTTAATTTAGGAGCAAAAATACTTAAAGCAAGGTTCAAGACAAAAGACAAGTAAAAGCTGAATTAAATGTAGACAGGTCTCCTTACCTCCTGGTCTGTGGTGTTGGGGAAGGCTGCAGAGCTGCTCAGGTGCCGGTAGCATTGCGGGTCTGCAGCTGTAGCGGAGCTTGGTGGCGTACCCGGCAAGCGGGGGCCGCCATTTTGGATATCCGCGCATGCACGGAAGAAGCTAGGTGCATGCGCAGAGGCTACAGAGGCTATAGATAGGCTCCACAGAGGAGACATAGGGACTACAAGTCCCAGCAGCCTCAGGGGCTGAAGCACCACATGAGGATAGACAGCCAATAGGGCTGCAAGGATCACATGGTCCCAAGGCTCAACAAAGTATCCGGACGTTCCTCCTTCTCCTACCGTGCACCCCAAAACTGGAACAACCTACCAGAGACTCTCACATCCACCACCAGTCTAAATTCTTTCAAATCTAAAGCTGACTCACATTTTAACCTGGTCTGTAACTGTTTCATACGCTCATAATATATATTTTCTTTAACTGTGCACGCAATGTCTTGTATATAATGTATACCCTGTTCATTTATGTAACTGTACTTGTAACCATGTATTATTTGTTTTACTCTGTGCCCAGGACATACTTGAAAATGAGAGGTAACTATCAATGTATTACTTCCTGGTAAAATATTTTATAAATAAATAAAATAAATAAATAAACAAAGAGCAGGAATGGATACATTTGCCACGCTTGGCACCATGCGTCAGTCGGAGCAGGGACAGCAAGGTGTAAGGTAGTGTCTGGGTGCAGGTGGCTCCCAGACTAGGTCAGATTACCCCATTAGGTCTCAGCTAGGCCCTTGACACTGTCAGCTTGGGGTGCTGTAGGGAAGGCCCCCAGATAGGGAAGCTCCCCATTAGCCCTGATAGTGACAGGCATTGCTTTTGTGACCGGACGGCCACGTGGTGAACTACGTATTGCAGTCAGGGACCAGACCCAGGCATATAATATCAGAGTTTCTATTATAGGGACACACTCCAACGGGAGATCACTCCAGAGGCAGGCGCCTGAGGAGCCGAGCAGCGTGGAACCACGTCGCTGACCAGCGGACCCATCAGCCAAGGAGGCCAGGTCTGGGCTAAGACCAGGAAGGTATCGCATCTACGTGGACCAACAGCCATACACAGGGGTAGCGCTATTCCTCACACACTATGGGCTGGACTTGTCTTCTGGACACCGGGTGGTTAGGTGCCCTAGGCCAGATTACCCCCTTAGGTCCCAGCTTGGCCCTTGACACTGTCAGCTTGTGGGGCTATAGGGAATGCCCCCAGATAGGTACGCTCCCCATTAGCCCTGATAGTGACAGGCATTGCTTCTGTGACCGGGCGGCCACGTCCTGCGGTCAGGGACCAGACCCAGGCATATAATATCAGAGACTTTATTATAGGGACACACTCCAACGGGAGATCCATCCAGAGGCAGACGCCTGAGGAGAAAAGCGGTGTGGGACCACGTCGCTGACCAGCGGACCCATCAGCCAAGGCGGCCTGGTCTGGACTAAGACTATTTTTTATTATTATCACATCTACGTGCACCAACGGCCATACACAGGGTTTCAACAACTCCTCACACACTTTGGGATGGACCTGTCTTGTGGACACCCGGTGGTTAGTTGCCCAAGGCATCCTCATAACTTTGTGGAACCTCATTGGGGTGTGGACAAGGTGGTGGCTGGCACTGTTTTGGTATGGCCTTGCAGGGCCTTGTTATTGTAGTGTTGTCCGTTTATATGTTGGTAAATACGTTGCTCTATACTTGGTGTGTGTTTACTGACTATTGTGTCCTGTGAGAAGTATTCCTACTACGTTAGGATCTCTCTCAGGTGGAGGCGCTGTGTACCATCGACCGTGATCACCCCAGGATCCCAATGGCGGAGAATCAGGCCTTCTGTTAGTCACGGAGGTAATGGCAGCACGGGTAGTCTCCCTCAGTTACAGGGAAAGGGGGCTACAAAAATGTATAAATGAACCACTGGATGACAAGATAAGCTAGAATGGTGTGAGAAATGCATGCCAATTAAACACATTATAAAGTCGCATCGCTTTTAGCACATCATGGGGGGAAGGACCTAACACCAAAACGTAATGGGATCAAGAACTGGATTATTCTATGGCAATTAATTTACTAATTCGTTAAGAGCTCCACAGATATTTATGGAGGGATCAATACAGAAACCAGTTGACGAGGAGAACATACTTAATGAGGATAGTGTATAAGCAGCTATGACCTTCAGACATTCATAATGGGGATCCTGTAACTCTCCATAAATGTACAGTAGCTGCCGAATCTTGCTTAATGTCAGCAAACATCATATTGTGAGTATTGGAGATGCAAACAGCCTGAATGACAGATCGTGACTTTGATTGGTCTCAAATTTAATAACAACCACAAAAGAAAAAATGTATATGGTAAACAGATAGAAATAAGGTGTATTTTGAGAAGTTGAGTGTGTTGGAGTAAGGGCAGAATATTCAAGGTAATAGTGGGTACAAATCATAAACATAGGGAAATATGCTTTGAAGTTTCTTCCCAGTTCTGGAGAAGCGTTTATCTTCATATGAAACCAAAATAGAAGGGAATCAACTCTTCTCCAGCAGTGTGAAGCTGTTTCACTGTATATTGAGTAGGGTTTGCAGGGCATATTGGAGAGGTAAATCAGAAACATGAGCAGCTTCCAAGATGCCAATAAATGAATTAGAATAAAACCTTAGCTACTTTCCTGAACCTAGCGGACGCCAGTCATAGGCAGATGGCTGTGCTAGGATTACAGATTCCCTTTTTGGAGTATAATTGTATCAATATCATGCTTCCAGAATGTGTAAATTAACAGTATTTCCTACTAAAATGTCTAGCAACAATATATAATGAACATGTACATGTTATACTATTATGGACATACTGTCTTTTTTTGGGGGGGGGGGATGGGTAAACTTGGATTGTAGTCTTATGCTTTTAATTCATGTGCTACACAGGTGGTATATGGCATCCAAAAATAATTTGCTAAATGCCCTCACTAGTAATACTGAAAATATAATTTTCTTTCATACTCATGCATTCATTAAACCGTGTGACTACCATGCATAGCTATAAAAAACAAGCATGTTTTGCGATATTGGCATATCAGCATTGATATTATGCAAAGTAGCCTTCCAAGTTAATTAAGTAGATGTGCATTATTGAGTGTCTCTCATATGGGTGACACACAGTGTAACCGTCCACTTGCATGAAATCACATTGCAAATATGGAGTAATCAAAAAAACCCAGATGTACTGTATGAGACTTACAGTCCAAATGTCATCACTTCTCCATAAGACTTTGCAGTAGTACCTGACAATGGGTTATCTGCAGACTTATCGATGTACTGTAGTGGGCAACTCTTTTTGGACTCTTCCAGTCTTTCCTCTGGCTCTCTATATGGACCCCAACAACCACTGTATAAAGGGAAAAAACTAGGTCCCACAAACCGTGGTGGGTGAGGAGCAGCGTTCTAGCACACCAATGGTTTCTCATGTACTGTTCTTCACTTTTTTTCTTGTATTTTAAATTTTTTAATATTTATTATTTTGTACATGAAAAAAAATTTGGGGTGCATATTTCCTACAGTATTTCATGTTTCTGTTTCTGATTAATGGACCCTATGGGGAAGATAGGTCCTTGGGATATAGCAGCCTACATACTCCTAAAGAGTAATTAAATATTTTTTTCTAAAGTACACATTTACTTAGATTGTAAGCTCTGCAGGGCAGGGACTCCTTTTCCTAAAGTTACTTTTATGTAGCGCTTACTCCCATTATGTGTTATATTATTATGTCATGTGTATTACTGCTGTGAAGCACTCTCTACATGGCGCTACAGTATATAAATAAAGATATACATACTGTACACACATATATACAATAGATACAATACATACATGTGCCACTCATTTTCTTGTAGGGTGGTGGCATGCTGCACGCATTATTTTTTGTATGTCTCCATCAAAGGGTTTCAATTTTGTGGAGCAGCTCAGACTTCATTGTGTTATGCCTGATACATTGCACAGAATTAAACCCCTTTCCCCGAGGGTTACCATGCTCAGAACATATGGACAATGGAACTTTCCAAATCTAAACATATTGTGGATTAGAGCTTTTTAGAAGTATGGTTTAAAATCTAACTTTGCAGTTACTGTATATCTCCATATCTATCTAGATAATCCTTCCTTTGGTATCTAAGTCTTGTATTTTGGGCAAATGTATGAAAAACCCAATGGTTACATTTTGAAAGAAAATAATCATAAAATGTATGTTTCTGCCAACATGCTGTACAGTATAAAGAATGAACTGAGCTAGGATAAATGGTACATTACTTTTTAATATTTTATTATTACTGATGTCATTACCTGGAGTTTTAACATATCAAACAATAATGAATTCCAAAGACACTTCACAATATTATTTTAATTCTGAACTTAATACTGTATGCTTATATTACCGATTCAAATAATGTGTGATTATCTTTTACTGTATATTCAAGCGATAACTACCTTAGCATTTCCAGGAGACCAATTTTGATTAAGTGCCATCTAGGTACCCAGCAAATGATTTAAAAAAAATGATAAACACAAAATAATAATCTCTAAATGATTTAAATCAGTGGGCTCAACTCCAGTCCTCAAAAGCCCACAATGGGTCGGATTTAAAGGATATTCCTGCTTCAGCACAGGTGGCTCAGTCTTTGACTGATCCACTGATTGAGCCACCTGTGCTGAAGTTGGGATATCCATAAAACTTGACCCATTGGAGGCTTTTGAAGACTGGAGTTGAGAACCCCTGATTTTAAATAATACATTCAAGTACTTAGCACATTTTTGTTTTAATCTCTCTGTTGCAAGTGGCTACTACAGTTTAGAACAGGGGTGAGCAAACTTTTTATGCCCAGTCCCCCTTTTCATCCATGAAATTTATCGGGCCCCCCCTGCCTGATGTAATCAAAATCACATGGAAAAAAAAAACCTTTATTAAACGGTATACAATGTAAATAAAATATGTCTAAATACTTACATGGGAACCGTAGGGTTAACTATCCTCAGCTGGCTAGGACAAGAAATTGAATTCTTGCAGGAAGGCCATAAAAAGCCCCTCCCACTACAGTACCTGCAGATAGTCTTTTTCCTGTCCTACTGTAGGAGTAGAGTTTGTTATTTTTTAATAGGACTCACCGGACTGTAGCTATTGCAGTCAAGCCAGGGAGTCTCAGCCTCTCTTCCCCTGAAGCTCTGTTCGACGTACCGTGGGTGGTCAAGACAGAGGCCCGTGCAACTGGGCAGTACTGAGGAAGCGTCATAGAATGCAGCGGGCAGACAGCAGGGCTGTAGAGCAGATCGGAGGCTCAAATTATTTACCGCACAGGTGTCTGAGAGCGCAGCGGAGCGGGGGAGACAGACCAGCAAGGCGTCCCTTGTAAGTGCATGAGCAATAGTAGGTATAAATGGCACACCACTGTTTGTAAAGAGTATATAAATATTATTTTGCTTCTGGTGCTTACCTTCCAATGGTCCCGGCGTCTCAAAGCTGGACCTGAAAATAGGCACACAATAGAGGAAAAGAAGGAGCACACAGGAGGCTTCTTTTGAGTTTGAAAAATCTTCAATAAAGTATTAACAGCATCAGAGCTAATAAAGGTAACGTTTCAGACCTGGGTCTGAGGAAGGGACGCATTAGTCCTGAAACGTTACCTTTATTAGCTCTGATGCTGTGAATACTTTATTGAAGATTTTTCAAACTCAAAACAAGTCTCCTGTGTGCTCCTTCTTTTCCTCTGTCTTGTGCCTTGTAAGTGCATAGCACGTATGAACGTGCGCGCTATGATCGCACAGGCGTACACGTGTGCGCGAGAGCCAGGCCCGCTGATTGGACGCACTGACACTGACGTCACAGCGACAGAGCGACGGCACACAGAGCTGTGTGAAGGGATCCTGGAAGCAGCTGCAGCATGGAACGCTCGGCAGACGGGAGAAATTGGCTGAAAGAAGTTTGGAAGCCAGCATGGAAGCTGGAGGAAATAAAGGGTCGCTTACAAAAATTAGGTGAGCCCTTCACTTAAACAAAATGGGTGAAAGAAAGAATCCCTAAATTGTGGCACTTGGAGAAAAGACACCCTAGTTAAAACTTAATATTTATTGTATCATTTTAAAATAAAACTGTTTGGAGGAACCATAAATGCAGGTCAAAAAGCTAAATAAATTAAAAGGAGCGGAGAGGTATGGTAAGGGTACTAATAGAGCAATATTCTGTATATGCCTTCTTATTAAACTTTATTTAACCCTTTAATTGTGTATGGGTAGTTTATCTATATCATAAGTGAGCAGATGTAGTTAAGATAATGTTATATCTCAAATCCCTTATAACCAATCGTGAGATGTAGGTTGGTTGGGGTATATTACATACATTCTCAATAAAACATGCCTGATGAAGAAATGTTGGTTTAAGGTTAAGCCTGGCTAAATATAGTTGGTTGCTGATGTGAAGCAGCCATATATATAGCTCTGGCAATGTCAGTATATCCAACCTCTAACAAGACAAGTTTAAACAAATATAATGATGAAGGAGACTGACCCTAAAGTCCTTAGCTTAGTTGAGATTAAAAGAGAGTTGATATCACGGAAGTGAAAGAAATATTTTTTCACTTTAGTACTATGGTTATACAACTTCTAAGGGGGTGCTGGAGTTCCTGCATCAAAAGAAAAAAAAGCCGCTAAAAAAACTTAATGGTGTGCGGCTTGTGAGAAACCAGCGTTAGAAGCCAAGAAGCTGTGAGCTGTGTGCGGACTGCCTTAAAGCAGCAGCAGGAGAGTCAAATGAACAAATGAATACTTTCCTATCATGGATGAAAGACACAGTAAAGCAGAGTGTAGAGTCTGCGTTGCAAAAGAGAGCAAGGTCTCAGACCAGCCTGGATATAGTGAGAGACTCCTCATCAGATGAATCAGAGATGTTATATCACCAAGTGTCAGAAGGGGAGTGTGATACGTAAGAGCAAGAAATGTAGGCTGAAGAATCAGAATTTAATTTAGACATGGTGGATCCTCTTATACTGTAAAGGCAATGATAGAAACATTGGAATTGGAGGATACCAAGAGAATTGCTTACATAAATGCTTTTGATGCAGGAATCATAAACTGTCTTTTGAAGTTCATATTCTATCTTCACCTGGATAAACATTCCAGGAGAGATATTGACAAACAAACGGTTTATTTACTTCACACCCTGATAATAAATCTTCTCTTGTTGATGATCAGGGACACGAAATTGATGGTATTCTTTTAAATAAACACCTAGATCTATGAATATAAAATAGATAAGGTTATTAGACAAGTTCAGACTGAGTCAGCCACTTACCAGCAACAAAATCATGGTGATACCTATACTAATAATAATAAGCTTATTTTTAAAGTGGGTATTAGAAGAACTCTTCAGGCTGCAAACAGAAGAGAGAGGATACACCACTAATATATATTTTAAAGAAAAAAAAACAAAATTCTAATGATATAAAAGTATATTGGATTAACCACTAGGAGCCGGAAACTTGTGGGGAGGATATACATTTAAAGGCAGTGAGAGAAACATTGGAATTGGAAGATACAGAAGAAATTACTCAGAAATCAGATACATTATTTGGAACAAGGGAGAAGAAAACCAGATGTTTTCCAATTAATCAAGTAATCAAATATATGATCCAAATGGAATTGTCACATCCAGATAGAAAACTAATGATTCCCAAAATGTTTAACAGGATGTATCGTTTTGTACAAGAGGAGGTAAAATACTGGGAAGTCAGTCCTAAAATCGATGCAGCAATTTCCAGATTTCAAGAAAAACAACCACACCAGTCGAAGATGCAGCATCACTGAAAGATGAAGGGATAAGAAGATGGATAGTGTTACAGCATATGTGACAGCCGGTACAGCATGCAAACCGGCGATATCAACGACATCGGTATCAAGAGCAACGCGCATATGGATTGCTAATATAGAAGAAGCATTGAAAAAAGGAGTCAAGAGAACTTCTATTCTAAAAGCTTTGTCAGAAATCAAATGGGCAACCGGCTACGTAGCTGAAGCGTCGCTGGATGCGGGAAGACTGGCAGCCAAGTCAATGGCCTACACAGTAACAGCAAGAAGAGCGCTATGGCTCAGACACTGGATGCCAGACACAGCATTCAAGAACAGTTTATGTAATGTGCCCTTTGAAAGACAATTTCTATTTGGGAATAAATTAGATGCAATTATAAACAAAGCGTCAGGTGGTAAAAGCACTTTTTTACTACATGAAAGTAGAAATAGAAGATATATCCCTACATACAATTCAGATGGAAAAAACACAGTATAGGGAAGCAAGAACATACCGCCCTGGAAGACCATTCTCTAGAGAAACGTCATGGAGAGGCAGACAAAATAAGCTTTTTGGTGGCTCCAGAGGGAGAGCGTCATTTCCCAGAGGGAAATTCTCATGAAGGTCAAAGGGTCCAGCGGCTTCCAGTTGGGGGAAGGCTGAGTCAATTCGTAGCAGCATGGACTCAATCAATAAAAGACAGGTGGGTACTACAGATCCTTTCTTTCGGGTACCACCTGGAGTTCAAGAACATTTCAAGAAGGGATATATTCTTAAAGACAAAATATACACAGACAAAACAGAAAATAAAATAAATGAGTTTAATCCTGAAGAAGTTATTAAAGGCCAACATAATAACAAAGGTTCCTCCAAGACAGAGGAGAACAGGGATCTATTCCAAGATCTTTTTGGTGGAAAAAGCATCAGGGGGTTGCAGAGCAGTATTGGATCTAAGTACCGTAAATACCTACTCACAGGTAAGAAAGTTCAAAATGATTTCACTAAACATCATCATCCAAGAAGAAAAACGAAACGATTGGGTGATATCAATAGATCTAAAAGATGCCTATTCACACATCTCTATAGCAAAAAGACATCAAAAATTTGGGGACTGGAGATTGAGTGGAAGGAATTAAGAAGAAAGGGATGTTAAGATAGCACAATAAAAACCCTGTTGGAAGCAAGAAAGAAATCTACATCAACAGTATACTACAGAATCTGGTTATGCTTCAGAGACTGATGTGTTAAGCAAAAAACAGAAGCCTTTGACTCTCCAAATACTGTGACACTAGTAGAATTCCTACAAGAGTTTGATAGAGGACTCCTCCACCTCAGTTCATTGAAGGTGCAAGTTTCTGCATTGTCAGCACTGTTAGAGAAGAATCTAGCAACTTAAAGACTCATTTGTTTTTTTTTACAAGCGGTTAAGATGTTAAGACCACAAATATAGAA
Organism: Ascaphus truei; assembly: GCF_040206685.1. Taxonomy (NCBI): domain Eukaryota; kingdom Metazoa; phylum Chordata; class Amphibia; order Anura; family Ascaphidae; genus Ascaphus; species Ascaphus truei. The sequence continues at coordinate 32,053,813 of NC_134487.1, forward strand.
TAGAGTGCTAGCATGGGATCTATCCCTAGTACTGAATGTTCTCACAATGCAGCCTTTCGAACTATAGATCAAATACCCTTGGAGTTGTTATCATGGAAGGTTGCATTCCTGATAGCTATTACATCAGCAAGGAGAGTGGAGAATTACAAGCCTTGTCTTGTAAAGAACCGTTTCTGGTCATCCACGAAAATAAAGCACTGATGCGACCAGTATACCATTTCTTACCGAAAGTAGTTTCTCAAATTAATATAAACAAGGAAATTGTAATTCCTTCATTTTGCCCAAAACCGGGTAATAAGAAAGAAGAAAGATCGCATAATCTGGACATAGTGACGTGCTTGAAAACTTATATGGAGAGGGTGAAAGACATAAGAAAGTCGGATAGGCTGTTTATCCTTCCAGAAGGACCAAGGACAGGGCAAGCAGCGTCCAAAGCAACAATATCCAAATGGATTGTATCATGTATCAGAAAATCGTACGAAAACAAAGGACAAAATCCGCCGTTAAACTTAAAGCCACACTCAACGAGAGCAATGGCCACTTCATGGGCATTCAAGGCAGAAGCATGACCAGCACAAATCTGCAAAGCGGCAGTGTGGTCTTCATTTATCACATTTATGAAGTATTACAGATTGGACGATCAGGCTTCAACTGACGTAAGCTTTGGTGAAAAAGTACTACAGTCTGTAATAAAATAAAGTGGAAAACTGTAATAAATAAAATGGTTGAAACTGATATTGACATTTGGGTTCTGTTTTCCCTCCCTAAATAATACTGCTGGGGTATGTCCCTACGGTGCCCACTGCCAGGGTGAACAGGAAAGGAGAAAATTTAGCCAATTTACCATCATTTTCTTTTCCTGGAACTCTGGCAGTGGGCACATAGTTACCCTCCTAATATATATCAGTTGTATTTTTCAGCTATGGGAGAATCCAAAGCCTAATCTGCAGGTAGTGGGGGGTAGGAGGGGGAGCATTTATGGCCTACCTGCAAGAACTCAATTTCCTGTCCTACTCAGCTGAGGATAGAGTTAACCCTACGGTGCCCACTGCCATGGTTCCAGGAAAAGAAAATTACGGTAAGTTGGTAACATTTTCTTCTTTAATAAACATGTTATGTTGAACATGGGACAATGCTATTAATAAAGAGCCTTAGATTTGATTCAGATTGTTAACTGAGGAACTTTCGATGCTACTAAAATAGCTAACACTTATCGTCAAATGTGCGAACGCCTGAGTACAATTTGTAACAGAATTGACATGATACTCCACTTCTATTGTCTCCGGGAGCAGACAAGCAGCCTGGCTTTGGAAGTGGTTGGTTGCATACTGTTCATGGTCTTACAGCTGACTAATTACGTGCTGTTGCTGGAGGCACATGGAGATAGTGATTTGTACCTTTAAACCCATTTAATACTGATTATCTGCTAGTACATCAATCCTATTCTGTTTAAAGGCATTTGCCCAGGGTCATAAAGCAGCTGATATTGACTTCTAAAACATGTTCTACCATCTTTCAAACAGTATGACTACTCCGCTTCCAGCAACAATCCATTCTGCTTGTTTGTATTTTTTTGAGAGGGCTATTACCTTTTTAAGGCTTCAGGGGTTTCCCTCTGAGATCAACTGCACTGTTATCAGTTCCAGGGACCCCTTGTTGGTAGCTGCTAAATTAACCCCTGAAACCCCCTGACAATAATACTTGTCCGGGACATCAATATGGCCACCGGGTCTGTGATTGCAAAAAAAAAAAAAAAAAAAGAAGACTACAAACATGGCAACCAGGGTCACCAAGACAAAGCTGTGGCATCATCACCCAATGACATTGCGCCTTTCCATGAGTGACCCTGGCTTTTATGTTTGTAGTATTTTAAATAAACTACAAGACATTAAAAATATATTTTAACCATCAACTGGGTTTCCCTGGAGTTGGGAGCACAGGGGCTGGGCTCTGATGCCCCCACCCTGTCCTTTTTAAGGGGTGAATGCTATTTTCATGTTCTTAAATGTCATCATTTACATGTTGTCATTTAGATAAATTCTTTAGTAATATATGGGGCATCTGGACATCTGTTAATGAACTTCTTTAGTTAAAGACTTACTGTAAGTTCTGAGGACAGAAGGTCTGTAGTTGAGGGTGACGTTTTTTCTTTTGTTAAAATGTAGCCATTCCTAATACATTTAAACACACTAGTACAGTGTTTCTCAACCAGTATGCTGTGGAAAACTGGTGGGCCGCAACCCTCTGCAATGGGTGCCACGGCCCTGGGGGGGAAAACTGTGCTGACTGTTCAATGAGCACTTCACTTGCTGCTTGGAGACATAGAGACTCCACCTCTCCTTTCTCAGCCTTGTACACAGGAGAACGAGAAGCCTCTTCATCTGCAGACTGCGCACTATGCACCCCGCTTAGCAGCTGACATGTGTTAGGTGTGTGGAAAGGTGGGTGGAAAGAGGGACAAAGTGAGGACTTTGTGTGGAGAGGAGAGATTGATCTTTGTGCGGGGGGTGTGATCTTTGTGTGAGGAAGCAGAGGGAGTTTAGTGCTTTTTGAGGGGTGGGGTTAGACACGTGGTGTATGTGAAAGGGGGGTGAATGGGATTTTTATGATTAAGAGGGAGCGTGTGCAATGTGGGAATGGGGAATAAATGTTGAGTGTGCGGTGAGTAAAAAGGCGAGTAAGATGTATGAGGGAGAATGTGGAGTATGACAGAAGACGTTGCGTGAGTGTTAGTGGGTGCCCCTGCTCAAGAAAAGGTTGTGAACCACTTCAATAGCACATGTAATTATACAATATGTCCATTGTGACAAACTTTTCTTAGATTTATTACATTTAATTTTGACGTACAGATGCATCACTAAGGTTGCCAGGTGTCCAGTATTGAACTGGACTGTCCTGTATTTGGACACTCCATCCAATAAAAAATTAAAGAATACTGGACATTTTATGTCCGGTATTACCTCTCTGGACATAGTGACCTGACTGGCTTGGGGGGCCATGGGCTTTCCCTCAGCAGGAGAGAGCAGGCCTGTTGCTAGGGGGCTGGGCAGCTTCTTCCAGCCAGACTGGCTGCTGCTGGGTAATGCAGCCAATCAGGAGGATGAGTAATCAGGAGGATGAGTCTGGAGGTGGGGCACAGGAGAGGAAACAGCACGGAGCAGAGAGAGGTGAGAGGAGTTTGTGTGTGTCTCGAGCGCGTCACACCTTTCACCATTGTGTCCAGTATTTTTGGAGAAATCATCAGGCAACCGTATGCCTCACAGTAAACATTTACAGTATGCCATCAATTTATTACTGACATAACTATTGGAAAGTTTGGTGTTTTACCCATTAAGAGCATAACAATGATTACTTTAAACACCATGTAGGCAGTTTTTAAACACTAGTTAGAATACGTCAAACATTTAGCAGAAAGCTGAATAAGCATTTTGTGAACAAAAAATCTAAATCCATTAACAGTGCAATTTATTTTGTATGTTTTCACTCTCAAAGGATGAAAATTGTTGCCAAGGTGAAGTGGTACTGTAGGGAGTTACAATACATGTACCCAGATACAGATATGCCAATCCATCCTAGTTTGCTTTGACAAAGTTCTCACAAGCTTTAAAAAAAAATGTGAAGATTACAGAACATTCAAGCGAAGACTGTTTATTGATTTACATGGTAAAGAGCGTACTAATTACTTTTACTTGTATAGAATGTTTCCAAAAAGTACCAGTTTCACAATTATTTGCAGAGTTCCACAATATAAAATCACTAGTATCAAAAGTACAGTACTTTAAGGGGGTCATTCTAAATCTGCCAAAGCGGTTGATTGGGATGTTAGGAAGTGCAAAGGACAGATCTGTTCTCATGTGAAAGCAGAAATTACAGTGCCATGTTTCATATCCAGGAGCGCATATTAAGTACACAGACACAACAGTGAAGATGGCGTTTGTCTAAATATTACAGAAACAAAAGTTCTGAAGTATTTTGTATATAGAGGCAAAGTTTAGAAGTCCAAAGAGAGGTTTATTTTTTTTATTTTTCCTCAATTGTAAAACTGTTAGGGGAGCTCATTGAAAAAAAAAAAGTGTGGGTTGAGGAGACACCCAGAAAGTATGCCTCGATGTGTTTCAATGAACAATGTTTTAGAATGTAAACCCTGCATCTGGGATTCTGAATTAGATTTCAACTAAGGGAGTGTACATGCTGGAACACGTGAAATCTCAATTTCCACTCAAGAGACCCTTTGGGAAAAAATCTGATCAATGATAGACAATATTGTAAGTTACATGCTGTTTGACTGATCTTTTTATTTTATGAAACTGTCTGCACTGTACTTTTTTTTATATTAAATATAAACTTTAATACGTAAAAAGACTTTGGGCTCTGAACTGTTGCATACTTTGTAGATCGTAATTTACATTTACGGACACATTTTGCTACAACAGATTTTTGTGTTAAGTGCATAGTTTTCATAGTAAACCGAGACCAAAGGCTCTCTAAGTACATTTTTTTAACCCTTTGGTGGTGGCAGTGAGTAAAGATATATTGTGTTGGATTGAGGATAGATATTGCTCATTTGAAGTACCTTGCATAGGGGAAAGGTGACTCAGGCAGTTAGCTGTGTGTATTAACCCTTGTCACATATATGTCACATGCCCACAGGTGTACTGTTCCTGACAAATGACAGATGGAGGGGAGATATTATTCATTTCTGGTACCTTGCGAGGTGAAGAATGTATCGGCTATATACTGTAGCTGTGTGTATTAACCCATGTCACATGCTCACAGGTGTACTATACATGACATGTCCCAAGAGACTTTATATAAACCACTTGTAATATTTAAAATAAAAAATACACCGTGCTTGTGAATATACGGTCAATTTTAAAATGTCAGACCATCATTTATATAGCACACTTGGATTTCCACCCTCATATGTATTCGAAAGCACCATATTACCAAGCTACCATAATTACTGTTTGCAAGTTATTATTGACACAACGCAGTTCTTTGAAAAATCTGATTGATATATTGGCAACCGTTTTTGTAGTTGAATACTATAAAATTGATATGTTCGTGTTTTCATTCATTTATGTAAGTATTTTAATGGATATTTTAGTTTACAAAAAAACCAACATGTTTTTTTCTTTAAGGGTACATTTACCAATAAGCCAAGCAGATTTTATCAATGTCTCTCTCTAATTGTGTTGGCAAAGTACTTTGTTCCTAACATTAGCAAATTGCTACATTGATTTTTCAGTCTTTGATTTTAGTAAGTGTAACTGCAGCTGCAGGTATTATTCCTCCTTCCATGAAAGAACCATCTGGCCCTCTAGTGGCCAATCACATAAGTGCAGTACATATTATTTGTATCTGCCAGGAATAGTGAACATAAATGTAGTTTCTATCCATATCTAGTAAAATCTTTAACTAGTTCCTCTATGTTCTGGTGTATGTTCTATAGTATAGAGAGAGTATTATTTTTATGATTTAATATCTTCTGATAAAAATTACAGATGACCTAAAATTGCTGTGTGGTAACAATGTGGAGCTTATGAAAGGACTGCACGTGAAAAAATAATATGAGCCCTAATGGGAATAAGCGCTACAGACATAAAGTAAACATTAGTAAAATAAGTCCCTGCCCCGAAGAGTTTACAGTATTATCTTTCATTTAATCCATCATATAAATGGCCAATCTAGGTAGTCCGTTCAAAGTGAGACCAACGTCAAGGAAAATGTCCAGTTCTGAAAATAATAATAATAATAATATATATATATAATTTACTATGTACATCATAAAACAGACCCATCCTTTTTTTAACCCCGTATTGATCTGCAATGTAAGTAATGAAGGGTGTCATCTCGGGGGCCCTTATGACGCATGCTGTACCTCATGGGGTATTGCTCATTTTCTAGGGGGTATTCTCTATCAGCGCTCCTTTTTGTGAACTAAATGGAAGGGGAGATCTGCCCTTCTGGTCACCAGAGCCACGGCTGCTAGTGCCAGGGGGTCCTTGGCACAGAGGTGGCAGAACCCTCTGGCACTGAATGAGTTAAAAGTTTTATAGCAAAATGAAGAAAATGTTCTTGAATACGCGGGGGTCAATTACCAATGGCACTCAAACGGTTATTTTAAAGGTCTCCCAACAATCTATTACATCCTTATTCCATGTCTCCGTTTAGACTTGATGGCCTATTCATTAAATTATAATCATTTGATTTTTAAACATAAATGGTCTCTTTCTTTCACAGAAACTAAACGCTAAACACTTTTTTCTTTGTGGCTTCTGAACGAGGGAGTGTTAATCAAGTGTTTCCCTTACCCTTATCCAACACTGTCCTTTTCAGAGAGCCAGAAAAGGTAAGGGATGGGGCGGAGGCTTTGCCTATGCAAACGTTTGTTGAAGCAATTGAAGCAGTTGCTTTGTGGTAATGTCCGGGTCTTTGAAGAGGGGACAACCTGTGTCAGTGTTGGCTTTTCTGACGTTGGGCAAGTTTATCTCTCCCTGAGCCTCAGTGCACCAAAATTAGATTGTAAACTATGATAGGGAGTGGGACGCATTGTAGAGAAAAAACGACTTGTTTCATAATATACTTCACCTGAAGTAACATACGCCGATCTCGGAGATCTGAAAGGTTATTAATGAACCATTACTCCTTGTTTTCACTTCATACCTTGCTGTCTCTTGTCCCCTATTCCCCACCTTACTCTCTCCTCCATTATGCCCTGCTCCTCTTTGCCTTCCCTGCCTTACTATGTCTGCTCGTCTCTGTGCACACTACACTCCCTCCTCTCCTACTTCTCTCACCTGTCTTCTCCTCTCCTTGTTGTCTCTCTGTTTCCTCCTACTGACCTTGCTGTCTCTCCTCTCTTTGCACTCCCTCCTGTCCTATCTGCACACTGCTCTCCATTCCCTCCTACTCGTCATCCCGGTCTTCTCCTCTCCTTGCTGTGTCTATGTCTCTTCTCCCCCTTCCTCCTCCATCATGTCCTGTCACTCTTTGAACTCTCTCCTCGACTCTTTGCACTCCCTGCCTTACTGTATCTGCTCCTTCCTGTGCACACTACACTCCCTCCTCTCCTACTTGTGTCCCCCTCCCCTTGCTGTCTCTGTTCTGCCTCCTCCTACTCACAGTGCTATCTTTCCTCCCCAATATGCACACTGCTCCCCACTGTCTCTCAGTCTCCTCTCCACTCCTTGCTGTCTCTCTTCCCCCCTCATCATGCCCTGCATCTTTGCACTCTCTCCTCCCCTTTCTTTGCACTCACTGCCTTACTGTGTCTGCTCCTATTGTGCATCCTCTGCTACTCATCTCATCTGTCTGCTCCTCTCCTTGCTGTCTCCACTGCCATTAAAATCCCCATCTCCCAGTGTTTCCTGGGTGAGTGTGATGCTACTCAGTCTATCACAGAGGGGGAGGTATGTATGCATGTATATCTTTATTTATATACCGTCCACAGTGTACTCAGTGCTCTACAATGAAAATACGGAGAATTATAATACAATAAGAACAACAAAGTCAGACAATAGGAAAGGAAATCTCTGCCCAGAGTTTGCAATCTAAGTGGAATGTTGGGAGACTTAGAAAGACAACAGATGAGGGAATAAGTGCAGTAGATGGAAGTGCTTGGCTACAATGGTTGGTAGGTGCGACTGTAAGTGTGGAAAAGTAGCCACGAGTGCAGGCTATTTGGATGCTTCATTTAAGAGAGGTGAGTGGTTGGTCAGTATTTAGATGGGTTAACACCCTAGCAATCATGGAGGATGTGTGGGCAAGAGCTGGTGTGTATATGACTGGCTGCAGGAATAGAAGAGATATTCCCAGCAGCGAGGAAGAGGAGTAGAGCGAGACGAGGTGAGAAGAGGATGTGTGGGGGTGGTTTTTATTGAGGGGTGTAGAAGTTGTTGGGAAAGGTGTGTACACAGTGGTGCAGTGTATGGGCAGAAACATAGGTGGAGGTAAGGAGAGATGAGGAAATGTGAATAGGAGGAGAGTGGGGGAGTTGGCGAGAACAGAAAAGTTCACAAAGGAGTGAGGAAACCGCAAACAGGAAAAGTAATAGAGAGAGCATAATGAGATGCAGGGAGAGCGGTAGGAGGAGAGCGTTCCCAGGTATTGGAGGATAAGAAGAGAAGAAGTTGAAAGAGCAGGTGTATAAATCATGCCTGGCAGGACAGTGTAGCACTGAAGGTTAAACAGAAGCTTACTGTATAAAGTTACTCTTTTAGATGAATACAAATTCTCATAACATTTAGAAAGTGATGTTCTTACACTTTCACAGTTGATGATGAAGTCCAGAGTCCAATGCTTGTGTTCTTCACCTCCAATTTGACTCTACAGATACTTCATATGTGACACTTAAGATGTTACACAGCCAATGTGCAGTCTCATTACACAGGTTGTGCAGTCTCATAGGCTATCCCTAGGTGACTGACAGGCTGATCAGCCTATCACAGAGGGGGAGGGATATGCAATCTCACTGGCTGACCCTGGGTGACTGACAGGCCGTTTAGCCTATCACAGAGGGATGTACCAACATCCTTAGAGAAGTATATATATATTCTAATTTAAATCATTTGAATTTAATTTGCATATTCAAATTAGCTTGTTTTGTGTTTTAGGAAGTTTATAAATCGACAGGCATTTTACTAAAATAGTCTAACTCTAACTCTACCTTTAGGTGTAACTTAACTAATGTAATGTTAAGTCCCTGCATTAACCTTAACACACAGTGTATAGTATATACGCTGTTAAGGGGAATATCTCTTTTGCATTTTATTTTCATGAATCTTGTTAACGCAGTGCTCTTTCTGGGAGAAAACTTGACTTAACATTTAGCTCAGGGCGGTGGTGGGGAGCAGAGGGGGAATTTTCAATGCTCCGATAATGGTTACCGGGGTTCAATCTACATTAACTGCCATTGTCTCGAATCGCTGGGCAGATGGGAGAGTGAGAACAAAATTGAAGTATTTTGTAAACCGGGCCGGCAGGAAAAATTGTGGGGCTCTGTGCAGAGCAGTGGTGCACGGCTCTGTACCTTCTCCTGCAGGATCTCTGGCTGTCAGTATCCCTCCTCATGGTGCCGCAACGTCAAATGGCGTTGCGTTACCATGACAACGGGACATCACGATGTCATGCGGCGTCCCATTGTCATAGCAACGCATTTGACATCACGGTGCCAGGAGGAGGATTACTGGCAGCAAGAGATTGTGCAGGAGAAGGTAAGAGAGTTACATAGGTCCTGACAATCTGCTTAATTGTTGTGGGGAACAGAGGGGGACCTCTAAGCGCGGGGCTCGGCGCAGTGGCACCGGTAGCACCGCCATCAAGCCGGCCCTGCTTCTAAATGACTGCAACATGTATCTATTTCTATCAGTGCTCACAGATTTCTGCGTTGCTCTGTTAAAACCACGGGGATTATTGCCTCTATGTTTAACACTGTGGTACAGTCAAGTTGGACATTTCTGCCATTTTTTTTTACGATGGTAGAAAATATACGAACGCGGCGTGTCATTTTGCAAATGCTTTTTATCGCGATGGAATTGTTTTGCGTCCCATGGAAATCTGGTCATTAAAAAAAAGTTCTTAACATTCTGTAGAGTTTAATAACTTTTTCACCATCTGGTGACATTATAAGATCCACCTAATAACTTGAACAAAATAGCAATTGGAAAGGCTTGGAGGACTGGGAGCTTCAATGCGGATGTCTCCGAATTAAATGAGGAAAGCAATAAGGAAAGAGCATTTGTTTACCTAAGAAGTCCAGTTCATGCCCTTCCATCAGCATTAAGGGGAACCATCATCAAATGATTTATTTATTTTATTCTTGCCTGGTATTCGTAAATATAAAGGCATCCTTTGTACTGTATTTTATTTTGTGTTTGTTTATCTTCTGACGATACCATCGCACTTCCTCTCGACCAGTTATACCCTTGTTTTCAGGACTTGGCATCTCATGAAAGAAAAAATGGTACTGGAAGAATAAAACCATTTAAAAATCATCAAATTCAGAGGGGTGAAGGTAATTCATTCTGAGGTTAAACAATGAATGAAACATTTGCATGGATATGCCAAAATACATGTTTTTATTGTTTTGTTTGTTTTTTTAAACCTAGTTGAGAAAAAGCAAAGCATGTATTAAACATTTTAGTCAATGTTTTTCATAAACAAGTCAATAAATCAATGAACAAATTGAACATGCAGTAATGGCCAAGAATCCCTAATAAAAATACAGCTTTGAAAAGCTGTTAGCAAGCGCAACTTTGGCAATCAAGCAAAGAGCATTGCATTCATATACTGTATGCTGCTGTGGGAGAGTGTCAGCTGAGAAAAGATGTAAACTTCACTCGTATTATTTCTATGTTAAAACTTTGTCTACTGGTGCACGCAAAAGTACCTGCTACAGACTAATAAAGTATAAAGAGATGTGAGATTCACTTTCAAGGTCGATAATTATTTAAATAATTCCTATTTATTTTTTGGATGCATGGGGATGCTAGTTTTTCTTGGACAAGAGGAAATACTTTTATTTATTAATACAAATATTTTACCAGGAAGTAATACATTGAGAGTTACCGCTCGTTTTCAAGTATATCATGGTACATACATACAGCAGATTGTTGCTTTACACATTAGAAAATATCAAATCTAAGACATTTCAGTTTTTTTTTATGCATGTCGGTTGGTATTTTTCCTGTGCTAAATATTGTAAGATGGCGTAAGATGTAGCAACTGTTTATTGTCTACAACTTTATACATGGTGAAAATCATATGTGTAGCAGGGTAGTCCGCCGCACCTTCAGGGGTAGCTGATGCAGCTCTTTGGACTTGCATCCGGAGGTGTGGCATCCATGTTGGTGCTCCTAAGGACAGGGGGAGAGGATATCCCCTCCAGGGACAGGAAATACTCTGGTACAGGGGACGGCGTGGCAGTTCTGCTGGAGACCGCGGAGGAGAAGGTTGTGTCTGGGTAGCCAGTAAGACTACCTGGGACTAAGCCAGGAATCCTGTAGGCCAGAGCTAGGCCCTGAGCCACCCTAGATTGTGTGTTGTAGAGACGGCCCTATATCAGGACTCAGCCCATAGTTAGTCGTCGTGAAAACAGCAAAACGGACGATCTACAGAGGAGGATTCCCCAGGACTGGAGATACTACTCTGCGGCTGCCGGACGTAAGGCACAAAGGGAATTGTTGGGAGGCCCTGCCATGTGTGATCCCGTATGCGGCTTCTGCTTGCTTATCAGGATTCCCTGGTTGTACCGCTGTAACCAGGAAGGTACCAACATGCACCATCCATACACCAGGGAGGGTAGCACTGCCCTCACATAATCATTAGGAAGGGATCTCTTGCGGGACACTTTCCGTTCTCTGGTGCCCAAGGGATCGGGTACGGTCGGGACCCTCGGGGAGGTTATTGTTACTTTCGCTGTTCGGGTGTTTAGCTACTGCATTGTGTATTGCTGTATCTGATTGGACCTGCCGGTAAAGAATACTGTTTATTACTGCTGTGTGTTATTTGCTGTACATGTTCCCGTGAGGAGACATCCCACCAACGCTGGGATCCTCACGGGTGGAGGCGCTGCACTGTGCACCCCAAGCTCCCCAAAAGTGGAGGCCCAGGTCTGCTGTGAGCTGACAGGTTAGCACCATAACGATCCGTAACATACGAATCTCCCTTTGGGGGATGGCGGGAAAGTGTGTTACTTATGTATATGGCCAGTTGGGATAAATGAATACGCCACCGCTTGGTGTGCAAATAAAAAGAATTTATCGGAGGAAGAAGGGTACTGTATCAGCATTGGCTGCAGGACATTACCAGCGCTCTGATTTAGAGAAACACACAAAGTGAAAACCGGGCGCTTCTAAACTACAATATTAAAGTGGAATAATAAATGCTATATAAGTGAGAAATATACAGTGAAAAATAGTATCACAATGTTATAAGTGACCTTCACCAACAAAAAACGTGAAATGTGTAATATAATGTGAAATACACTTAATAAAATAAAGCAGCTCTACACGCTTTACAAGGACTGTCCAGGTCCAAAACGATCTTGCGTAATTTTCCAATTAGGAGGAGCGCTTTGATGCTCACGTGGATCAGAAAAAAAGAAACAATATAATAGTGCAGATGGTAATAAAAATATATATGTATAATCCAAAAGAGTCTCTGCAGTAGTGGTACTCACAAATGGAAGGATAAGATAAACATATCAGAGACCCATCTCTCTCTGATAGGAGCCCTTTTCATACAGTAGATGCCCTCTTAGGATATGTAAGTCTGGAAGCTTGTGATGTATGTAGAACGTATGGATACTCAATGTATCTCCCATGGAATATAGAGAGAGAAGAGAGAGAACGCACAATAGTATGGTACGGTCTAAAATTGTATTGCACACCAGTAATGGTAAGTATATCACACTCACATTTTACACAAATGGTATATTCATTGGAGAGAACAGCTGAAGTGGGACGGGTGGTGCCGGTATCTCCAAACGACGGAGTAATTCCGCGTGCGTCACGTGTGCCCGCGTCACATCCTGTGACGTGTCAGGTAAGGGCGGAAGAGGCTGTCCTGCGTATCAGTCTCCGTGGTTTTGCCAGCACCTCTCTCCGGTATTCTCCCCAGCTCTGTCACCTCCAGCACTCAATCGATTCAACGCGTTTCGCTATGGCTTCTTCATGGAGGTGACAGAGCTGGGGAGAATACCGGAGAGAGGTGCTGGCAAAACCACAGAGACTGATACGCAATACAGCCTATTCCGCACTTACCTGAGACGTCACAGGATGTGACGCGGGCACACGTGACGCACGCGGAATTACTCTGTCGTTTGGAGATACCGGCACCACCCGTCCCACTTCAGCTGTTCTCTCCAATGAATATACCATTTGTGTAAAATGTGAGTGTGATATACTTACCATTACTGTTGTGCAATACAATTTTAGACCGTACCATACTATTGTGCGTTCTGTCTCATCTCTCTCTATATTCTTTGGGAGATACATTGAGTATCCATACGTTCTACGTACATCACAAGCTTCCAGACTTACATATCCTAAGAGGGCATCTATGAAAAGGGCTCCTATCAGAGAGAGATGGGTCTCTGATATGTTTATCTTATCCTTCCATTTGTGAGTACCACTACTGCAGAGACTCTTTTGGATTATACATATATATTTTTATTACCATCTGCACTATTATATTGTTTCTTTTTTTCATATCCACGTGAGCATCAAAGCGCTCCTCCTAATTGGAAAATTACGCTCTTATTTAGACCCTGGGTGGTCTACATGCTTATTTTACCCCTCTGATTATGTGTTGAATACTATTTAAGAGTTATTTTTACCATATAAAAGCAATATTATACTATGTTCTGTCCTCTTCTATTTGTATGCAATTGGGGGTCCTTCCTCTACCTCTGGTGATCTATTGAAACTTATTTATTGAAAGTGTGTGTGTGTGTGTGTGTGTGTGTGTGTGTGTGTGTGTGTGTGTGTGTGTGTGTGTGTGTGTGTGTGTGTGTGTGTGTGTGTGTGTGTGTGTGTGTGTGTTTTTCCAGGAACTTTATTGAGGCACTTAAAGGAACTGCAGAGTAGATCATAAAAAAAATAATTGTAATGACTAATATCCAAATATAAATCCTTAAAGGGTAACAAAACTGATATATACAAGTAGATTTAAAATAGCATGACCGTTGAAAGAAAGAACATACAGTAGAAAGATGTTACTAAACAGAAAGGTGTTACTAAAAAGAAAAAGGTTTATAAGCAAAGTGGGACGAGTGGTGGAAATATACAGAAGGAAATTGAATGCCAATTATCCTATCTGTTTGTTGTGTATAAGGCAAGCAACTCCAAGGTACACAATATTTTGTAGGCTTTCTCAGAAGAAAAAAAAAAAGGTTTAGAGGGCAACGAGCAACTATGAATACTTTAAATATTGCTAACCACAAAGCTAGAGTGAAAACAAGATATTAAAGAAGAGATCTGAATGGCAGATAAGTCATCTGCACTGGGTGGTTTAGCAGCAGGGGACTGATTTGACTCGAGCCTAATTTACAAATGGAAACCACATTTCAATACACTTAGTGGCTTTTCCTTGAATCAAAGCCATTGATTTCTCAATGGAGAAATATGCCATATCTTATTAATCCAGAGAGATATTAGTCCTGTTTTATCCAAGTAAAGTGACGATCACAAAATGTGCACGTCTTGTATGGTCGGCAGAATAGTTTTAGTAAATAATCCCCAGGAAAAAAAAGGATTTAGACTTGTGTGCTGTTTATTTGCATATTATTATTTTATGTGCTTGTTTAATGTTTCAATTGTAATGATGTTTGACTGTGTTGAGAACAGGGATTGTATACATGAATATTCAGGTTCGGATTGAGGGGAGGATATATTATGTGTAACCAAGAGAGACATGCAACTACAATGTCCTGTTTTGGCACATAGGTGAAACGTGGGCAGTGCCATTATAACTTTGTCATGCCTGGTAACTTATAATAACTAACTGTAACTCTACAGTATAAAGCAGAAACATTGTTTCACCTGACAGTTATTTTCTAACTTGCAATTAAAAAAGGTTGCAAAACTAACTTGCATGTATTCTCCCATCATTCGACCAGCAAAACCTACCTCATGCCAAACTCGCATGCTTGTGAAATATCCACTACTCAATAACGGAGATATCCAATGTGCCCCCCCCCCCCCCCTGTCATTTGTTGAGTGGTTAGTTGCTCATTTCATTCATAGTAGTTGTGACTATATGGACGATGAGGCTCTTATAATAAAGGTGAAGCCCGGGCCATTGCCCTATCGTTTGGACGAATGTTCAGGGTACAGCCATCCTAGTGGGGCTCATCTGGCCAAATATATTATGAGTGTACGTGTATACCTTTGTTTTTATTTTTTTAGTGTAATGTAACTGCAAGCATAAAAACTTGTATTAAAGCATAGCCATGGTCTCTGGACATGCAGGGCTGAGAAACCCTTTGTGCAGCCCACGTCTGTAGAAATGGTAATTGCTGGGACTGGAGGGGGAGGGGTGGGCACTCAAGCCTTGGGAACTGTGACTCTGAGGGCAGGGCCATTGTTCAGCTCAGACGGAGTCAATCTCCAATATAGGTATTCAGCTGAAACTGGACCCTAAGGTTTTAAGACCCAACTGACTCAGGTTTCAGTGGTTAGTTAGTTTGAATTTCCCACAGCCCTACAGGTCTATGTAGCTTGCTCTGCGATTGGCCCATGTACAGTAGCATCCGTGCTGTGATTGGCATGACCACCGTGCCGCTAAACCCCGCGGTGTGGGAAATTGGGCTCGGGAGGCCAGAGGTTGCTGCAGCTCTCTACTTGATGCAGGGGTGGGGCCATCAGTACCCAGGTAATTCCTCCTCCCGCTGCCTGTTTCTCCGCCCCTGGCATGGCTGAGCAGCAGCACAGCTGGGATCGGAGCAGCCCAATCGGCCCCGGTTGAATTCTTAGAGGGGGAGAAGTGTGTGTGAGAGCGAAATAAATGGGGGGTACGGGGGAGTGTGGGGAGGGAGCGAAATACATAAGTGAGGATGGGAGAACAAGGTTGTGTGCGATAGGGGGAGGTGCTCGCAAGGCCGCTAACATCAGGGTCCTTTAGTCAGGGGGGCTCAAAAAATGTAGATACGCTGATGCACATGCAGCATCCACTCTGTGATTGGTGGCCACCCTTTCTCCATGATTTAAATGTAGAAAAGGGGCAACTGATCTCAGTTCCAGAGATCATTCCTAGACTGGCGTGTAGATGGACGAGATGGTGTACTCTGAGGTTGTGCCAGAGACACCCCAAAACGAGGCTGAATCCTTTTCTGAAGCAAGTGATTTAAACTTGCCTGCCGGTGACTTGCATCCAGTGCTGCCTGAAGTTCCCACACCTCCCCAAGAGTGGAAGCTGTGCCGGGTGAGCCATTTCGGTAGCACCAGGCACCTAATACTGCTAGGTTTCCCCCTGTATTCCCTGTTTGGAGTGAGTTTAGCTGTTGTAGGTGACATTGTGCTGTGTCTGTTGGCTCTGGCCGAAATAAACACCCATGTATTTGATCTCTGTGTCCTGTCTGGTGCTTGATCCCGTGAACGAGTTCTATTCTCCTGTGACAGTAGTGTTGGGAATAGAAGTAACTTTTCCCATCTGTGTAAGAGGATAGACCTTTGTGACAAAATACTCTTTTTGGCTGAAGGGTTCTTGCCTGGGATCCTTAAAACCCACTGTCTTTTAGGGTAAAGCACGATCACAGGACCATCCAGCTCTGGTTTAAATGCTTTATTTTCTTTGTCTTCCCAGCAGACAAAATCAAGACAAACAAAAGAATCAAAAATAGAGCAAGGATTTATCTGAAAATTAACTAGACAGCAATTCTCTAGCTATCTTTGGGTGGCTTCCCCTATTACCAAACCTGTTTGCAGGCCAGTGCCTATCTGTAGCATCCAGCTCTCTAAGGCTGAGTCCCCACTGGCGCTGAGCACGCTTGGCGCGCTTACCTTAGACTATGTAGATCGTCCCATCAATGCTCACGCTGTGCGCGCACGATCATACGCGGGCACACACGCTCACCCAAGCTTAGCGCTTGGGTAAACAAAAAAATGGAACTTTTGAGCGTGCTCAATTTGCCCGCAATGCCCTCCCCCCGTGCGCGCTTCCGAAATAACGAGGACACCCGGCCCTCATGCTTGGAGAGCTGGTGACGTCACCGCTCTCAAGCATGAGCGCGGTCAGCGCCAGCGGGGCCGCAGCCTTAGCTGGAATAAGGGAGAGGAGAGAACTGATCCAGCCTGGCCTTTCTTAAACTCTGTTAATTAAGGTCAGGGGATCTGCACCTGGCTGTGCTTGCAGAACCTCCCCTGGATCTTTAACCCTTAGTAGGGGCAGGTATAGTTTGACAAAGCAGGAGGTATATACCTCCCCTCTACAATTTTACCACCTTTCCTCTCACACCATATTTACTAAGTAGTGCTAAGCCATAAAGTGCCTTATTACCCATTCGCTTGAATAGGCCATAACGTGCCTTTTAACTTAGTACTGCTTAGTATAATGTAACAAGCATTTTTTGTTTCTACAGCAACCATTTACAAAGTCACATCCCCTTCCTCATCTGAAACAGGCTCTGGCACACCCCTTTTTGAACCCTGCCCTCTCTCTAGCAGTGCACCAATTGTATCTAATGACTGCCTGGTCACATGATCTTCCTCACAGAACTTTGCATCTTTGGTCCTCTTCTGCTGCACTAAGAGCCATTTCGTTAACCCCCGTGACGAATCTTCGCAGAACGATCACAGGAGAACGGATCGATTGGGAACTTAGCTAATTACTTACCATTATGTGGATTGTATTGATGCACATATTAAAGGGGAATATATATATATATATATATATATATATATATACACACACAGTGGTTGACAAATCACCAAAAAATCTACTCGCCATACAAAAAAATCTACTCGCCACCTAGTACCAAACGTGTGCTGCTTGGGCCAATATTTACTCGCCCGGGGGTTAAATCCACTCGCCCGGGGCGAGCAAATGTATAGGTTTGTCGAACACTGTATATATATATTTTTTTATATATAAACGGCAGCTTGGACTGCTGCTTTAACCAACTCTTTTTTTAAATATGCTGTGTTAGATTGGTCCAAGGTTAATGAGCTTTACAGCTGTAGGTTGACAGGTTGACACCCAGCCCAAACGGCTGTGACTACGATGAGTGATACATGCAAGATTGAAGTCAATATGTTCATTCAGAGTTAAAACTATATTCGCCTCACCGAATCAGTTGCAGCTGCCTATTGATTGAAGCAAAACATAGACTGTGTTAAATAGGAACAACTCAGATTCGTACAACACTGCTAATTGGAATTTGAACACCAGAGGCGCTTCATGGTGATTTCTCTTTACAACTATAGTCATCATATTGATTTTGATCACAAAAAGAATAATTATGTTCTCTACATTATTTTACTAAAGACCATTATGAGTTATTGGGCACGCAACCGGTTCCTGGAAATCTTCCTAGGCTTTTATATTGCAAATACAGTATTTTCTAGCGGCAACGAACCAAACCGCTGGTATCAATGATAACTGTGAAGTCAATAAACTAATTATGTTGCATGCAGTTTAGTCATTTTTAATGCTACAACAACTGCAGTGAACTGAAATACAGAAACGTTTGTCATGAATGGATTATTGACACTCTTACAAATTAATAATTTACTGTATGCAATAGCCATACTATTTAAGCTGATATTTTTGTCGGGTAAAAGGAATTTGAATTGTAACTCCAGCTTATCGTCTTTAATATTAAAACTTTCTGGATAGTGTCAGGCTGCCGAATTCCATTTAACATGCACCCCATAAGCATACTCCCCACTACTATGCTAATCTGCTATTAAGATTAGCATTTTAGCGGTCTTCAGGCAGTGCTAGAAAAAAGTTTAAAACTCTAGTTATCCTAATTAGAGATGGACGAATGTATCACAATTCCACCTGCAAATATTTAATAGAAATGTTCTTAGTTTTCTGACAGCCGCCGAAGAATACTCGTTGGGTAGTTTTTGGTTAAAAAAAAAAAAAAAAAAAGTGTGTGAATGTATGCAATTCCTCTGGTAGACATCCCTTGCAAATGTAGAGAGTACATGAGGGAGCATGTAAATGAGAATATATAAATAGACAGTAGACAGTTTTTTTTATCAATCCCAAAATATTTGCACTTACGAATAAACGCCATATTCGTGGCAAATTTGAAGAATGGCGAATTGTTTGCCCATATCTAAATTGTATAATAGACCCCGAAAATATAAAATTTTGTACACTACGTGGTGTTAACCAATAACATAATTATTTACTTTGTGTTGGACATGTTTTGTTTTTTTAAGCATATTGATGTGTAGCCAGGTCCCCTTAACCTACCTCAGTTGCATGTGCGGGGGATGAGAGGCTACTGCAGGGGTGACCGGGTAGCCAGAGCTCCTCAGCGGGACCTCAGACAGGTCGCCGCCATCTTGTTTTATGCCGCTCATGCGCAGAAGCAATCGCGCATGCGCAGTAGGTGCATCAAGTGCAGCGGACATCTTGCTACACACCGCGCATGCGCAGGAGACTCTGTAGTGGCGGCCATTACACCCAAGCTCCGCAAGGGGAACTATGAACCCCAGCAGCCCCTGGGGCGAAGACCACATGGCGCGCAACAGCCAATAGGGCTGCGAGGATGCCCTGCAGTAAGATAGTTACATTTAGCGCGCTAGGAAAGCCACGCCAGTCGGAAGAGGAAGCTGGATCAAGCAGGTAGTGTCTCAGAGCCAGTGGCTCTGTGACTAGGCCTAGTATAATCCCCCTTGGGCCCCAGCTATGCCCCGACTCACAGTTGCTTGTAGTTGCTGCAGGGAAGGCGCCCTAGATAGGGACACTTCCCCATTGTACTGTCTAGTGTCAGGGACACAGTGAGGACGCCGCACAGTGATTGCGGCCTGTGGTCTGGGTCCAGACCACCTCCGTTGTAAGAGACTCTGTATGGTGATATTATCCACGCCGGAATTCACCCCACGTGGAGACGGACAACAACGTTGGATCAGACGGATTGCCTTGTTAATCTGCATTACCCGGGTGCTGGAGCCCCGGGCAGGTACCCAACTAAGTGCACAAACACTTCATGGGATAGCGCTATCTCCTACACTTGTGGGTGGGTCCTGACATTGGGGGAAAAGGTGCCAAGCACCTTATGTACTTTGGGGACACTCATTGGCATGGGCGTCCGCAGAAATTTTTTCAGGGGGGGGGGGGGCATAATTTATAACCGCAGCGCAATGGCGGTCCCGGCTGCGGCACAGATTGGTCCCGACTTGGGAGTGAGACGGCTTTCATTGGTAGGTAGTGTTACCAATGAGAGCCGCATCACTCCCGATTGCTACCAATGACAGTGCGTAGCAGCATAGGCTAGCCTACCACTAGCTGCCTGCCGCGGCGCCAGGGGCACCCACCCACCTCCGTCCCGGTCCACCCACCTCCGTCCCGATCCACCCAGAGTCTGTTTTTGGCGTTTATAGCGCCGTTAACGTACTGTACGGCGCCACAAATGCCAAAAACAGCCCAGGACTGCGAGTGACCCAGGCAGAGCTACCAACAGAAATCATGGGGCCCAGGACAAATGAAAGGAGCAGGCCCCCCCCGAACCCATAGCGCCCCCCCCCCGAACCCATAGCGCACCTACCACGAAAAAATATCTTTTACTTAACTGTTTTCTTATTGTGATACAGAATAAAACATTACAATGCAACCTGTTTATTTTTATATTTTCAACAAAAGACATGTGTCTGTCTGCCTGGGTGGGTGAGTGGGTGAATGACAGTAGAATGACAGTGGGTGGGTGGGTGGGTGGGTGGGTGAATGACAGTGGGTGGGTGAATGACGGTGGGTCGGTGGATGAATGACAGTGGGTGGGTGGGTGAATGACGGTGGGTGGGTGGGATAATGACGGTAGGTGGGTGGATGAATGACAGTGAGTGAGTGGGTGGATGGGTGAATGACAGTGCTGAATGACAGTGGGTGGGTGGGTGAATGTTGAATGTGGGTGGGTGAATGATGGTGGGTGGGTGAATGACGGTGGGAGAGAGTGACTGGGTGACAGTGACTGGGTGGGTGGGTGACAGTGACTGGGTGGGAGACAGTGACTGGGTGGGTGGGAGACAGTGACTGGGTGGGTGGGAGACAGTGACTCGGTGGGTGGGAGACAGTGGGTGGGTGCAAGACAGTGACTGGGTGGGACAGTGACTTGGTGAGTGACAGTCAGTGACTGAGTGGGTGACAGTGACAGTGGTTGACGTTGACAGTGGGTAAGAGTGACAGTGGGTGACGGTGACAGTGGGTGACGGTGACAGTGGGTGACAGTGACAGTGGGTGACGGTGACAGTGGGTGATGGTGACAGTGGGTGAAAGTGACAGTGGGTGACAGTGACTGGGTGGGGTGGCTTACCTTGACCGGGTGGGTGCAGCTTGTCGCCGGACGCTTCCCCCTCCTGCCCCCGATATCCCCTTCTGCCCCCGATATCCCCGCGGCAGCTGCCAGGGACGGGAGGTGGGCTTGGGGAGGGGGCGGGGGAGGAGGTTTCGGGGGGGGCACGGGAGGTGGGCACGGGGGGGGGGGGCAAGGCCACGGGAGGTGGGCCGGGGGGCACGTGGGAGGTGGGTGCGCGGGAAGCTGGCCAAGGGGGGGAAGCGGGCCGCAGCGGAGCTGGTACTTCCCCCTCCATCCCACGTTGGCACCGGGAGGGGGAGCGGGCCGCAGAGGAGCTTGGCTTGTACTTCCCCCTCGTCCCACTTTGG
The DNA here is from genome assembly GCF_040206685.1 of Ascaphus truei. Classification (NCBI taxonomy): domain Eukaryota; kingdom Metazoa; phylum Chordata; class Amphibia; order Anura; family Ascaphidae; genus Ascaphus; species Ascaphus truei. The sequence continues at coordinate 32,075,149 of NC_134487.1, forward strand.
GAGCGGGGGGAAGCGGGCCGCAGGAGGAGCTGGTACTTCCCCCTCCGTCCCACGTTGGGAGCGGGAGGGGGAGCGGGCCGCAGAGGAGCTTGGCTTGTACTTCCCCCTCCGCCCCACTTTGGGAGCGGGGGGAAGCGGGCCCTGCTTGCGCTGCGCATGCGCGCCGGGACCGCGGGGAATCGGCGCCATTTTTTTAAACTTTTTTTTTTTACATTTATTTAATTAACTGGTGCCCGGCCGCGCAGGGGGCCCGGCCTGACCCACGGGGCCCGGGAAGCAGTACCCCTTGTCCCCCCTGTGCCCCCCCTGTTTGCGGCCCTGGATCCAGGGGGGGCAAGCGCCCCCCCTTGCCCCCTCCTGCGGACGCCCATACTCATTGGTGGTACAGGGCTGGGCCTATTATACTGCGTGGTACAGGGTACTGTTATAGTGTGTTTAGTAAAGGTTGTTATTATATACATGTGTGTGTATTATTGGTATTGTTCCTGTAAGGGGCTTATCCCACCACGTTGGGATACCTTGCAGGTGGAGACGCTGCAGCGAGACGAACCAGTATCACCCCAGGCTGCCAGTGGTGGAGGCTCAGGCCTCCTTGTTGCCAACAGATAATTGCTGCATTGGCAGTTCTTTCCCTGGTATGGAGGAACAAGGTCCACAGATGTAACTCACTGTTGTATGTATGTATGTCTTTATTTATATAGCGTCATTAATGTACATAGCGCTTCACAGCAGTAATACATGTGACAATCATATAAATAACAAATAATACACATAACACATAATGGGAATAAGTGCTTCAGACATAAAAGTGACATTTAGGAAAAGGAGTCCCTGCTCCGAAGAGCTTACAATATAATTGGCTGGTAGGAAGAACATACAGAGACAGTAGGAGGGCGTTCTGGTAGGTGCACCTGCAAGGGGCCAAGGTTTATGTACTGTATGAGGTGTAAATTATCAGTCATGGAGCTACTCATATGCTTCCTTAAGTAGGTGTGTTTTAAGGTGGTTCTTAAAGGTGGATAGAGAGGGTGCTAGTCAGGTATCGAGGGGAAGGGCATTCAAGAGTTGTGGGGCAGTCAGTGAGAGGTTTAAGGCGGGAGAGGGCTTTAGATACAAAAGGGGTAGAGAGAAGACATCCTTGAGCAGAACGCAAGAGTCGAAATGGTGTATAGCGAGAAATTAGGGCTGAAGCGTAAGGAGGATTAGAAGAGTGTAAAGCTTTAACAGTGAGGAGGAGGATTGAGTGTGTGATATGAGATTTGATAAAAAGGCAGGTGAATGATTTCAGCAGGGGAGACGCTGAGACAGATTTAGGAAAAAGTGCAGTGATTCGGGCAGCAGCATTTAGGAAAGATTGTAGGGGAGACAGGTGAGAGGCAGGAAGGCCGGACAGCAGGAGGTTACAGTAATCGAGATGGGAGAGAATGAGGCTGTGTCAGAGTTTTAGCAGTTGAGCAACAGAGGAAAGGCCGGAGCTAAGAAGGAGCTAAGTTTTGTCATGTGCTGAAAAAGATAAATACTTTTCCTATGCATTATTAATTTTTATTTTACATCGTATTCAATTATACCTTGAAATTCAGTTCAATATTGTACAGGATGGTAAAGGAAAGCTTGCCTTGTCCATATTTAGTGCAATATCATAACAACAATATAATTTCTAACAAGTCGCAACGTTACTGTTTAAAATGAAAATGACTAAATAATAGCAATAATTTGTATGCGTCGAGATACTCGCACACCCACATTTGCCATTAATAGATGTTACTAAATCACAGCGATGTTGAGTTAATTACACTATACGGCCTTACATTTGCTGTTCACAGGCACCTGTTTAATTTGTTTGATATTACTACAAAAAATATCTAAAGGGCATTTTTTAAGTAATAATCCCCGAAGAACAGGGCATTATTGGTAATAATGCCCTGGCTGGAAGAGTTGAAGGCCTGAGGCGAAGCTGAGGGACTTTAACCCAGCTAGGGCATTATTGGCCAGTAATGCCCTGTTCTGAGGGGATTATTACTATTATAGGCTAAATGTAGGCTTATTTCATAAATAATAGACACTTTTGTATAGTTAAATAGATTTTTTTAATTAAAATAAAATGGTAAATACATGAAACCACCTCCTATATACGCTTACATTGCAGATATCTATATTCACACACACACACACACAGCAGCTCAACACACACACACTGCTGCTACACACACACACACACTGGAGCTCTAGACACACAACACAGCACCTCATCTACACACAACACAGCACCTCTACACACACAACACAGCAGCTCTACACACACACAACACAGCAGCTCTACACACACACACACACACACACACACAACACAGCAGCTCTACACACACACACACACACACAACAGCTCTACACACACAAACTCTGCTGCTACGCACACATGCTACACCCATAAACACTGCTACTGACACACACACACACACTGGAGCTCTATACACACACACAGTAGCTCTATACACACACACACATCAGCTCTACACACAAACAAACTGCTGCTACACATACAACAGCACAACACAACACAACACACACACACACACACACACACACACACACACACACACACTACAGCCACAATTAAAAATGCAGCCACTTACTAAACTTTGCACTCTCCCCCCCACCTCTACACACAACACAGCACAACACAGCACCTCTACACACACCCCACGCACACACACACACAACACTGCACCTCTATACACAACAAAGCACCTCTACACACACAACACACACACAACACTGCACCTCTATACACAGCACCTCTACACACACACACACACACACACACACACACACACACACACACACACACACACACACACACACACACACACACACACACACACACAAACTGCTGCTACACACACATGCTACACCTATAAACACTGCTGCTGACACTGATACCCACACACTGGAGCTCTATACACACACACAGCACCTCTACACAGATATACAACAGCACAGCACACACACACTGCTACTAACACACTCACACACAAACTGCAGCCACAAAGAAACTGCAGACAGCCACTTACTTCTTTGCAGACTCCCCCCCTCCCCCAATTCAACTGAATCTGCTCAGAAAATCTCAGTCAGCTCGGGACTCCGTGGCTGATACGTCCTGACCAATCCCCTGCCCTGTCTCAGAGCTGTTACTTCAATCAGATGAATCCCCTGCCCTGTCTCAGCTGTTCTGAAAGCTGATTGGCTGGAAATAAACACATTGAAAACTACACATTGCAAGCTGCTTAAATTCCGGGCATTACTGATTGGTTAAAATTCCGGGCATTATCCAATCAGAGAGCAGGGTTTTCAATAATGCCCGGAATTTTACTGCTTTAGCCTATAATGTACAATGTATCACACTCACTAAGTTATGGTTAAAATCCTTTAGGACTCTTGAAATGTGGTTGCATGTTGTCCTTCCCATATTCCTGGTTTGACATTGTAAGACAGAGACTGTATTGGAGAAACATTTATGGGTGAATGGTTTAGGAAATTCTGCATTGCAGTTTGAATATAGAAATTTATGTTCAAGTCTAATCAGAATTTTTCATTGGATCTCTGTGACATTCAGATAGAAGACAGTATAGTAACAATGAACCTTTCTTTTCTGCCATTGCTATAATGTAAAGTCTACGTAACACACAGAAAATGACATTGCAGGCGTAAGAAATGGAAAGCACTACATATTACGCGATTTAGTACATTTGGTGAGCATATAGAACTGCCTTCAAACATCTCAAATATCCATACTCTGAGTCTCATGTGTCTTTGGTGGAATGGTAATGTGGAAGGCTTGAGATCTTAAAAAGTCTTCCGCATTCCCCATTTATGTTAACTGCCGGCAAGAGATACTCAGTCATTTATGGGCAAACAGAGTGATCTGTAAATCATGCTTTTATTTTTACGTTTCATCTTCAACCAATCATTTCTTGGAGCTATACATAGGGTGACCAAATATCCCAGTTCAGCCCTGATAGTCCTGTTTTTGTTTGTCCGATGTCCCGGTATCCCGAACTTTCTCTAAATGTCCTGGCCGAGCATATGTGATAGGAGCATGTCGGCCGCGCATGTGCGATCGGATCTTGCCGGCCGCGCTTGGCGATTGGAGCTTGCCGGCCGGCACGTGCGCAGCTGGCAAGTGCCGAGCACGGTTAAGTGCCCACCATGCATGTGTGGTGTATGCTCATGGACTGGCAAACTCTGATCCCGCATGCACAGCCAGCAAGATCCAATAGCGCATGCACAGCCAGAAAAGTCACTTCGCGCATGCTCAGCTGGTGCTTGCTGTTCGCACATTCACAGCCGGCAAGCTCAGTTTGCACATGCGCTATCAGCGCCCACCTTTCGCAATTGCCTTTCACGCATGCGCGATATGTGTCCCGTTTTTTTCGGGAAGAATATGGACACCCAAGCTATAACAAGAGTGAGAGTAAAGGGACAAGTGTTTCGAATGTTACAGAAGTATAGAGCTAATTATGTGTATAGTTTCTGTGTTTATGGGAAGCAGTTTAACATTCATTGGGATTACGTCAGTGAGAATAGATGCAAATGATTAGAGTGTTGAGTCTTCTAATCAGAGTTCTGGTAAAGAAAAACTATCAATAACTGCAATGGAGTTGGAGAATAATTGTTTCGATCGTCATGTCTTTTTATTCAATTACTTTTTAGACCTTTCCTAATTAATAAATAAGAGGAAGAATCAGTAGGTAGTAACAATGCACAATCAATGATAATAAACAACCTAAATCAATTGGTATTACAGTAGAACTAGCTAAAAAGAGTGATTGCCCGTACTTGTACAGTACTTAAACGTTCTAGTAGCCTTATAGGTCCAACGTCTGACTCCACATTTTAGAGAAGGTGTGAACATTACAGCATGACACCTCTGATATATCACCCACTGCTGACATCTTGCATGCTCAGACTTTGCTTATTTATGCTAATCCTCTCTATAATCTAATTGAAGGTTAGCTACAGAGTTTACCTCCACTTCTTCTCATCACTTTATAATCTATATGTTTTCTTCTTACTGTGTTGCCCAAGTACACTTGAAGTAGGAACTTATGTGGTTTGGAAAGCTCTGTACAGTTAATTTCATCTACACTATCACTCTATGTTGGTCCGCTAGACCGCCAACAGTTATCACAACCTACAGCAAATCTGCAACGTGAATCTCGAGATCCTATTTCAAGTCCAGGTTCTGCCAATTAGGTCAAATTGGTAACTACCGTATAGAACAATGTCAGTTATTGCACTTTAATCCATAGACCTCCTGCTATACTGATTGATAATTCCAGAGTTGAGTAGTCCTCTTTTTAGGATTTAGACGGTATTAGGGTTGGAAGAATATTTCACGAACGTGTAACTCTTACTGTTCCAGGAGCCAAAATGCATGATCAAGCACTGTTAGATACCTTTCAATGTGTCCGACAATAAGCTAGATTCACTGAAGGTCAGTTATTGGGAAAACAATTGAAATATCAGGAGATACTGTATCAATAATGATTATTTTTAACAACCCATTCACTAAAGCTAGAACACCAGTGGTAAAGCAAATACGTAATTATTGCTACATTACTTATTCACATGTTATTCATTAAAGTATTCATTCTGGCAATATCATACTACCACCAAAACTATCACCTACTCCAGGCTGGTGCTAGGCTGATCTTGACAGTATATACTGTTATGGCCACTACAGTATATAGTCAATATAAAAACTAGCCAACATAGGATAGGTTATAAAATACTTTCATTACGGAATGTATGGCTTAAAAAAATATTTACCTTTGTAGCCCAAGTTGTCCTGCTTAACTGGCCACTTAGGTCCACTAAGGAGTTAATACAGTCCCTTCTCTAACATCCATATCACCATCTACCTTAACCTTATAATCTCAATGGCCAATAGGTCCTCTGTGGGTTATAAAAACACACATACTATGCAATATATTACAAATTAAATAGTTACATATATTACACAATAAAAAATTAAGTTTGAACTCTATTTGGAGCACGGTGGCACTACTAAACCCTTCCAATGGGGGACTAGCGTGCCCCAATCAAGGGGTTAATATGAAGCTAAACATCTAGCTATCCGTACTCGTTTATCCTGGACTTAAGCCACACAAAAAAAAGATACCAATCTTCTGAGCCACAATTATCCATACTTTTGGTAAAAATAAAATAAACATATTGTCAAAATGTTTAGCTTAACCTGACGCCTAAACCATGTCCATTGTCCCTCAATGAGCCATCCTCAATGTTGATTGCAGAAGGTCAGTTATAAGTCTTTATTTCTGAAATGTCCTTTCCTCAATCTTTTTTTTCTTATTTTCTACATGGGAGCTCCCATAGGTCCTGGCTTCAAACTGTTTTGAGTCTGAGTTTTTGAAAGTTTTTTTTACAGTGAGGCCCGTTCCTCGGCAGTAATCTGGTAAGGTTAACAACGGCATGTCTCAGGGCGGCAAAACGAAAAGAGGAAAAATGGTAGTTAAAATGCTGAGTGATAATTAAAAAGCAAATGGTCTCCCCACCTCCCTCTTGGGAAGCAGGAGGTCTACGTAGCTGACCCCCATTAATATTTGCTTCCGGGATCCCCTGCTTCCCGAGATACATACCTAAAATAGGGGTGCAGGGAAGCAGCTCCTCAGGTTTAAAAGTCCCAGTCATACAGGCCAATAGAAAGCCACAAGGGATGACATCACGGCTTCCTATTGGTCCCCATTACCAGGCACTGTGAAGCTGCCATTATGTTAGTACAATCTAGCCCAATAAGAGCTGCTACCGACACATGGAGGTACTGTAAGTATCTTGTGAAGCCAAGAGCTGAAATTAACTCAGTTCAGCTGTAGAGCCCCCCTGCTTCAATCCTATAACTCCCCGCCCCCCCACCACCAAATGCGCTGGCCTTCTAGTTCTTGTTTAAGGGAAGCACATAACCTAGCGACAAGCTTTGCCCCACCTCCTCGCATCTCACATGAGTGATAACAAGTGAATAGCTGTGCTAGTGTTAAAAGTTAAAATTCAATGAGCAGTCCATCTTCGGACCAAAGTGTGCCAACTGACAACTTTTTAAGGTGTTAAATCTGGGGGACCAACGTCTTTATTTACCAATATCTGACACTTTTATAGCTTTTTAAACATTATTATGTTTTTGTTACTTAATTGGTAAACATGATGAGCTGGGATTGGCTTGATTGGTTTGATTTGTTTAGCGATTTGCCTTTTATAATATTTTTTTGTGTGCTGTGTATTGCGCTGAAAATGTATGCAGCCCTGTAACTAGAATTCCCCCCTTCCCTGTCCCTAAAAGCTTACAATCTAGTTCTGGTGTCTGAGACACAGGGAGAGGAAGTGACTTGCCTAAGGTCACAAGGAAGAGCTGACTCTGGGATTTGAACCAGCTTCACCTCCTTCAAACACAGTGACGATACCTTTAGCGCTTTCCAGAAACGTCGGTCCCATTGCCTTACCTTTACTAGCTGTTTGGAAAACACAGAGTAAGGCAGGGGTGGGCAACTCCAGTCCTCAGGGGTCACCAACAGGTTGGGGTTTCAGGATATCCCTGCTTCCGCACAGGTCGCTCAATCAGTGGCTCAGTCTTTGACTGAGCCACTGATTGAGCCGCCTTTGCTGAAGCAGGGATATCCTTAAATCCTGACCTGTTGATGGCTCTTGAGGACTGGAGTTGCCCACCCCTGGGGTAAGGAAAACACTTGATAACTACTCCCCTATTCAGAGGCCTCAAAGAAAATAATGATGTGTTTAATTTCCAAATGAAGAAAAACAGTTGAATATTTCCTTGAAGCTTACACTTGTTTCAGGAATCCAATTAGATTGTGAAATTCTTTCCAACGTATTCCTTTTGGTACTATTGCACGGACAAGGTTATTGACTTTCATAGCAGTTTCTGTGCAATAGTACCCCGATCGGCACTATCGTAGTTAATGAATAACCCTCCAAGTGTAACACAAAACAAAGTAACAATGTCATTACTTTTATGGTTCACATTAACACAGTTAAAACAGCTTTGAATTGATGTTAAATCCATTTCCCTTTTCCCTTTGCTTCCTTGAAATGAATGCCAACCTTACTGAGCATGACAAACTGTGATAACCCAGCACTACTGAGAACATATATATATATATATATACTGTATATATATATATACATATATATATATATATACCTAGTGATTCTACACTAGTGCCAGCAAATATCAATAGCACTTGTGAGCATATTCACGTCTTACAGTATCTCTGCAACCCTGCCTCTCCCCATGATCTCTTTGCATGCAATGGGGTAGATCCTCAGAAGTGTGCTAAATAATAATAATAATAATACATTAGGGCAAATAATGTTACCTTACCTATATAGGTAACATGTATTATTTCCTTTCATTTAACAGGGATCCTCAAAGCTAATCATATGCATAAATAAGGTCCGTTGGCAAAACCACTACATGCGCGCTGGTCTAACTTTAAGGTGCGTTATTAGCAGAGATTTCCATGTGCTTTACCAAAAGCTAATGCAAATCTATTTATAATATTGAGAAATGTATAATTTTTTACACGTATTACATTTTTCACTTAATTATATGGCTTATAATGTTATGACTGTATAAAGTATGGGAACAATAATGCATATCCATACATACCTCAACAATATTCATTAATATTTCATTTATATTAATGTACAATAAAAAAAATCGAGGAAAGACATCCTTCTTTTATTGTAATTGTACTTTAATAAAATCAAATATTAACTAATATTATTGAGATATGTATGGGTATACATTATTATACATGCATACGTAATACAGTCATTATCACATCATATACCATATTAGTTCACACAAACATATCACTTTAATCGCCAAAAACCATTATATTAGTTTGATGTGTTTCATACATTTATATGATCTATTTATTTGTATGACAGAGGTAACTTTTTTGTAATGAAAGGGTTAAATTATATAATAATTAACATAGGTTAGAAGAAGGGGGTCTCGAGAGTGAGAGAGAGAGAGAGAGGAGAGAGAGAGAGAGAGAGAGAGAGAGAGAGAGAGAGAGAGAGAGAGAGAGAGGAGAGAGAGAGAGAGAGAGAGAGGAGAGAGAGAGAGAGAGAGAGAGAGAGAGAGAGAGAGAGAGAGAGAGAGAGAGAGAGAGAGAGACTTTACCATGGACCTCTTCATGCCTTCGTATTACACTGATTTTTCAGCACAGCATTGTCATACTAGTACAAGTTATCTTAATTAATATAGAGTATAAAAATGAAATAAAGGTGTTTGTGAGCTCCCCCTTTTTTTTTTTTTTTTTTTAAATATGAGGGTTTTTTCCAGGCAATTTTAATATTAATAAGCATGACATACTTAACACATTTTTTAATATTTCGGGCCCCTTTACAAATACAAATACTTGTATTTTTATTTTTGTCACACAAGTGTACTTTCTGTGGGTGACTTTGTGACTTTGTCACACTCTCATTCAATTGTTAATACTATTAACTTCAAGTACAAGTACATAGGCAGCACCCATTTGTGTCTAAACTATGACACATGTGAATCAAATATAATGTTAAAATTGGATATTATTGATTAAGTGAGCGGTGTGGTTCCTCTCCTGTGTTGTAAGGTTTTATATTAATTATATTCCTTTGAAATCTAAATTAGTGTTATTTTACGTTCAATAAAATGTATGTTACAAAAAAAATGGATAAACTCTCTTGGACACTTATTATTATTTATTTTAAGCAGCAAATCAAATTGTTTTGTTGATTTCGATTTATTGTGAAACTATAAACTGACAATTTACCACAATATTACAGTAACCTTTAAACACAAAGTTCCTCCTATGAGCCAAATGAAGCTACAGAAGAGAGAGATATATCTGTGTGTATATTAAATCTGTGTGATTGTCGTCTTAAAAATATCAGATCCTATTATTTTGAAACAGTATTTGAAAGTTAGTTTCTACACATGGTAAGCTGATACTAAGGGGGTGGCAGGGAGGTGAGGGTGGACTTACTTTAAATCCCAGCTTTAATGTGGTATCATTTTGTCCTGAACAGGACTTCTCTGCTGAAGTGCCTTCTCCATTTCTTCCCCGTCTCTCTTGTTCAGTCTTATGAAAAACAGTGGCAGTGAAAGGGTGGAGAAAACACTTAATGGACATGCTTGGGCGCATATCCCACTTTGTCCTATTCACTTAATGGACATGCATACACTTCAGTTCATTATCTCCTCTGAATAGAAAAAACTTCCCTGATTTCCAAAGAACCCAGGAAAAAGGCAGAACAGGCTTCCATTTACACATCTCACATGGGTTCCCCAAGAATTTCCCTACCAGGAAAAGGCAGAACAGGCTTCCATTTACACATCTCCACATGGGTTCCCCAAGAATTTCCCTACCAGGAAAAGGCAGAACAGGCTTCCATTTACACATCTCACATGGGTTCCCCAAGAATTTCCCTACCAGGAAAAGGCAGAACAGGCTGCCATTAACACATCTCACATGGTTTCCCCAAGAATTTCCCCTACCAGGAAAAGGCAGAACAGGCAGCCATTTACACATCTCACATGGTTTCCCCAAGAATTTCCCTACCACAAACTAATAATAATGATATTTGTTTTCTTACATGGTGTATATATAGAACGTTGCAGGCACAATGCACCCCTTTCCTGAAGAGCTTACAATCTAATGTTGGATTCAATGCTGGTTTACCACTAGGCTAAACAATATACTAAGGCAGTAGTGGCCAGGTCCAGTCACTCAAGGGCCACCAATAGGTCAAGTTTTAATGATACCCCTGCTTCAGCACAGGTGTCTCAATCAGTGGTTCAGTTATTGACTATCATTGCGAACTATGTGTCATATGTAAGAAGTCACATAATGACCTTCACACGTACTGTACCACACATTTATTTATTTATTTATAAAATGTTTTACCAGGAAGTAATACATTGAGAGTTACCTCTCGTTTTCTAGTTTGCCCTGGTCACAGAGTTATACAGGCATACCCCGCATTAACATACACAATGGGACCGGAGCATGTATGTAAAGCGAAAATGAACTTAAAGTGATGCACTACTTTTTCCCCACTTATCGATGCATGTACAGTACTGTAATCGTCATATACCTGCATAACTGATGTAAATAAAGCATTTGTAACATGCTCTATAGTCTCCCCGCTTGCGCACAGCTTCGGTACAGGTAGGGCGACGGTACTGTTGTTCAGGACGTGCTGACAGGCGCATGCGCGAGCTGCCATTGGCCTATTGGACGATATGTCCTTACTCGCTAGTGTATTTAAAGTGAGTGTCCTTAAACCAGGGTATGCCTGTAATGACAAAACACATTGTTCCAGGTATTGTACTTGTTTGTAGTGCATAGTAAAAGTACCTCAGTATAGGTGATACCTTTTTTATTTGCACTAACAATAGATATTGTAAGACAAGCTTTCGAGAGTTCTCTCTCCTTCCCCATGTCAGCAATACTGATTTACAAAGATCCACTGAGTTTAACAAAGATAACAATCTGACAGAAGATTGGGGAATGGTAAATAAACAGACAGGGCAATAAATGAATTAAAGGGATAGTGAGAAATGCGGGGAGCATGTAGGACCATATTTATTTTTTGCAAGAAACAACTTAAAAGATCATCTTAGTACAGGTGGCTTGCTCTGTGTTTAAATGGCAGATATTCCGATTCTTGGGGTACCACTCTTTAAATTATTTTAAAAGCAATTTTCCATCTTTAGCTGTCTTTATTTTTAAAAATTCTAACGCGCTGCTCACCAAGAAACTCCGTACTGAGCGTGTGTACGAACTTAGGGAGGACGCCCATCCCCAGACCTACAACTTTTTTCTAAGTCACACTGTCTGTCTGGATTTGAGAAAATCAGAGCAATTAGACGCATTCAGTGATCGAATATTTTGCCCATATTAATTAATCAACTTGAGCTTTGCATTGTAAACTTGGTAGTGGGTTAAAAAGCAGACACGCAATAAACCACAACATCAACGTTTGCTTTAAATGATGAGCAAATATGTTGTAACTAGCTGAGAGACCCGGCGTTGCCCGTGAATTAAATTTCCCGCTCCCTTCTCTCAGTGTACAGGAGGGGGGGGCAGTGGACAGGAGGGGGGGGGGTGATAGTGGACAGGGGGGGGCAGTGGACAGGAGGGGGGGGACAGTGGACAGGAGGGGGGGCAGTGGACAGGAGGGGGGGGCAGTGGACAGGAGGGGGGGCAGTGGACAGGAGGGGGCAGTGGACAGGAGGGGGGGGGCAGTGGACAGGAGGGGGGGACAGTGGACAGGAGGGGGGGGACAGTGGACAGGAGGGGGGGACAGTTGACAGGAGGGGGGACAGTGGACAAGAGGGGGGGACAGTGGACAGGAGAGGGGGACAGTGGACAGGAGGAGGGGGGACAGTGGACAGAAGGGGGGGGACAGCGGACAGGAGGGGGGACAGTGGACAGGAGGGGGGGACACAGTGTCACACACACACACACACTGTCACACACACACACGTCTCAGTCCCGTGCGGCGCTCAGCGGCGCCCTTCTCGGGCGCAGGCCCCGCCCCCCCCGCAGTCCCGTGCGGCGCCTTTCTAGGGCGCAGGCCCCGCCCTCACGCAGTTCCGTGTGGCGCTTTTTCTCGGGCGCAGGCCCCGCAGTTCCGTACATCTTAGTACAGGTGGCTTGCTCTGTGTTTAAATGGCAGATATTCCGATTCTTGGGTACCACTCTTTAAATTATTTTAAAAGCAATTTTCATCTTTAGCTGTCTTTATTTTTAAAAAATTCTAACGCGCTGTCACCAAGAAACTCCAGTACTCCGTACTGTGTGTGTACGAACTTAGGGAGGACGCCCATCCCAGACCTACAACTTTTTTCTAAGTCACACTGTCTGTCTGGATTTGAGAAAATCAGAGCAATTAGACGCATTCAGTGATCGATATTTTGCCCATATTAATTAATCAACTTGAGCTTTGCATTGTAAACTTGGTAGTGGTTAAAAAAGCAGACACGCAATAAACCACAACATCAACATGTTTGCTTTAAATGATGAGCAAATATGTTGTAACTAGCTGAGAGACCCCGGCGTTGCTCGTGAATTAAATTTCCCGCTCCCTTCTCTCAGTGTACAGGAGGGGGGGGGGCAGTGGACAGGAGGGGGGGGTGATAGTGGACAGGGTGGGGGCAGTGGACAGGAGGGGGGGACAGTGGACAGGAGGGGGGGCAGTGGACAGGAGGGGGGGGCAGTGGACAGGAGGGGGGGGCAGTGGACAGGAGGGGGCAGTGGACAGGAGGGGGGGCAGTGGACCAGGAGAGGGGGGGGACAGTGGCCAGGAGGGGCGGGGACAGTGGACAGGAGGGGGGGACAGTTGACAAGAGGGGGGGACAGTGGGACAGAGGGGGGGACAGTGGACAGAGAGCGGGGACAGTGGACAGGAGGGGGGGACAGTGGCCAGGAGGGGGGGACAGCGGACAGGAGGGGGGGGACAGTGGACAGGAGGGGGGGACACAGTGTCACCCACACACACACTGTCACACACACACACACGTCTCAGTCCACGTCTCAGCGGCGCCCTTCTCGGGCGCAGGCCCCGCCCCCCCGCAGTCCCGTGCGGCGCCTTTCTAGGGCGCAGGCCCCGCCCTCACGCAGTTCCGTGTGGCGCTTTTCTCGGGCGCAGGCCCCGCAGTTCCGTACAGCGCCTTTCTCGGGCGAAGGCTCCGCTCCCCCGCAGTTCCGTGTGGCGCATTTCTCGGGCGCAGGCCCCGCCCCCCCCCCCCCGCAGTTCCGTGCGGTGCCGCACCCTAACGTGTGAGGGGGGTGGTGTGGTACGTGAGTGGTACGGGGTGTACGGTGAGGTACGGGTTAGGGGGGGATGGGCTGCCCCCTCCCGGCCGTCCGTTCCGCCGCTTGGTCCCGGCCGGTTGCGGCGGGAGGCACCAGGGTGAGGGAGGGAGGCGGGAGGTGGTGTGTGTGGTGCTGTGTGGAGGGGAGGCTGGAGGCGCAGGGGTGTGAGGCGGCGGTTTGGGCGGGAGGTGGTGTGTGTGCGTGTGTTGTGTGGCAGTTGGGTGAGGCGGCAGTTGGGTGACGTCATAGAGCCACCAATCTGATTGGCCAGAGACTGAGGACCAATCAGATTAACCGCATCTAGTACCAGACTCACAACATTCACTTTTATTATATATAGATAAAGCCAGTTCTATTTTTGAGGCGTTTACAAAATGTTACTTTATTTTTGCTCAGGCAACAGACCGGGCTAGTTTCTGTTGCTTGTACATTACATTTTTAAGACCGCATATTTTCCAGATTTCATATTCCAGGTGACCACTTCTAAACAAAGGGACAATGTTTCTTTTTCAGGCAATGTATTTTCCATTGAATTACTGTTCCCTGTTCACTGTCTGGTTCATATGTAAAGGTTAATTTGCTTAGCCAGTATTCTGTTTAATATCCTGTTCACTAAATTAATCTCTTTATGTACATCTTCATACATTAGCTAAACCAGCTGAATTTTTTATTTTTCATTATCTGGCAGCTTATTTAATTATCTACTAAGCATCTTTTTTTTTTTTTTTAAAGCCAAGCAAATGTATTGTTTCCCTCAGTAACATTTTGAGAGCACCAGCCTGTAATACTGAAGCATCCCCAGAGAACTTTATTTACATCACAGCCAGCCAATAAATTGCGCCAGCTTTGCAGGGGCCTGAGGTATTGACAGATGCTTCAAATTGGATCGTACACATTCAGTACCTGCTGTGCATAGAAAATGACTAGTACTGTAGCCTTGGAATTGTCATTTCCTTTCATAAGAAGTGCCAATATAATGAGGGTTTTTTTCCTCTGCACTTTTGCAGCCACATGAAAAAAAAGTCGTCCGTTTGTAGAAAGTTCATTATTTTAGTACGAACGTTTAAACTTGCAAAACAAAAAGAAATAGACTAATTATACAGTACTGTATACAGCAACCAAAAAAATGTCAAGCGTCGCTTCACCACGTTTTAAGAAAGAAATGTTGCTTTCAAGTTTGGTTAAGGTAAGGATTGCTTTTTGTTTACTGACAACTATATGTTTAGAATGAACTTATGTTAATAATCAGTGTTTGACAAATCAACCAAAAAATCTACTCGCCACCTAGTCTCGCCCCAACCCCTGCCCCTAGTCCCGCCCCCAACCCTAGTCCCGCCCCCAACCCTGCTTTAAAATAAAATACATTTAATAAATTCCTTGTCAGAACAACATTCGTTTTTGACATAAATGTATTTATTGTATTACATTATACTACAATTAGTCCTTGTTACGTGTGTGTGTGTGCGTAAATGTCGGATCTAGAAATAAAAGCCCGGTGTGAATGACTAGTTTCCTGAACCCCTTAACACAGTGTCTGGACGTCCCCGCTTCACAATATCTAAAGCAGCAATCCCGCCTGTGATCTTACCTGATCCGCAGTCCCATCAATGTCCAGATACCTTCATCCCGCAATCTTATACATTGGAGGGGAGGTGTTCCTTACCTGTCTTCTGGGTTAGGGGGGGTTCCGATGTTTCCTGTGTGAAGCTTGAGTCAGATCTGGAAGAAAGCAGTATACGTTATTTCGGTGTAGGATAGGGCAAGTCAGATATATAGGGTAAATAAGAGATCCAGAGTGTGGGGAGATGAGAGAGAGAGAGTGTGGGAGAGAGAGAGAGAGAGTGTGGGAGAGAGAAGAGAGAGAGAGAGAGAGTGGGGGAGAGAGAGAGAGTGTGTGGGGAGAGAAAGAGAGTGTGGGGGAGAGTGCAGGGGAGAGAGAGAGAGAGTGTGGGGGAGACGAGAGAGTGTGTGGGGGAGAGAGTGTGGGAGAGAGAGAGAGTGTGTGGGGAGAGAGAGAGTGTGTGGGGGAGAGAGAGAGAGAGGTGTGTGGGGGGAGAGATAGAGAGTGTGTGGGGGAGAGAGAGAGAGTGTGGGGGGAGAGAGAGAAGTGAGTGGGGGGAAAGAGAGAAAGGTAGAGGTGGGGAAGAGAGAGTGGGGGAAGAGACGAGAGAGTAAGTTGTGTGGAAGACGAGAGAGACTTGAGTGGGGAAGACGAGATAGACGTGAGTGGGGGAAGATGAGAGATTGAAGTGTGGGGGGGAGAAAGAGAGTGATGTTTGTGGATCGGAAGAGAGAGAGTGACGTGTGGGGGAAGAGACAGACGTGACTGAGTGGGGAAAGAGAGAGTGAAGTGTGAGGGAAGAGAGAGAGTGTGGGTGGCGAGTGAGATAGAGTGTTACGAGGGGGGAGAGAAGAGTGTGTGGGGGGAGAGAGAGAGTGTGGGGGAGAGAGAGAGTGTGGGGAGAGAGAGAGTGTGGAGAGAGAGAAGAGTGTGGGGAGAGAGAGTGTTGGGAGAGAGAGAGAGTGTGGGGGGAGAGAGAGGAGAGAGAGGAGTGTGGGGAGAGAGAGAGTGTGGGGATGAGAGAGAG